>NC_135450.1:17009914-17152414 GCF_051991255.1 Vanacampus margaritifer
TCAACTTTGGCGCAGTCTGTGATAGCGGTGTCTTCATCAGGTTGTGCTTCAGTGGAAACCTGGGGTAGATGAATAGAAAAATACCAATACAATTAAATTCTTACTAAGACTAGACTGCTATACTGTAATTTCATGTAATCATGAATGTGCGACCAGTAATTCTAGTATGTCACATGTATGAAACAATATCCAAATGTCATGATAAGCAATCACGATATGATAATCAACATGATATTGTGAGATTAGCGATACTCACGATAACTGTAAAAGTAAAATAAAAAAATAAGTCACAATATTGTAAAAAAATGAAATAAAAACAAAAAAAATTATATTGAGAAAAGAATGTACTTTTG
Organism: Vanacampus margaritifer; assembly: GCF_051991255.1. NCBI lineage: Eukaryota > Metazoa > Chordata > Actinopteri > Syngnathiformes > Syngnathidae > Vanacampus > Vanacampus margaritifer. The sequence goes on from NC_135450.1 coordinate 17,010,268, forward strand.
CTTTTGAGTTATAATTAATCTTTTATGTTTTGTCAAACCTTGCACGATAACCCCCCCACCCCCAAAAAAAACAAAATTAAGTGTGACAACACACCATATAAACATACCATAGTGTTTTTCCATTGTAGTGAAATTCAAACATGAAAACCTTCTGGGCATCATGATACACTCTCAGCCTGTTTTCACGTTCCTGTTTGCTTATAACTTCTCCTCGATATTCAGTAGGAAAGACTCCCTTCTGAAAGGAGCAGGAACTGAACACTCCTCGACCTTACAAAGAAAAAGGGATACAACAGAAATATTTCATTATAACAGTAATGAAAACTAGGCCCATACTAAAGAATCTTTTACCAATACTCACCTTTGAATGAATTAATATATTTTATGGTGAAGCCATCCTTGTCTTTACCTAAGGATGAAAAATATGCTACCTCTTCTTTGGGTTTAACTTTTGCCCTCTGTGGCCTCATGACTGACATATCTCACTGAAGATAATGATCTAAAGCTATAGAAAAAAATGAGTTTCAATCAGTTTGATAGGTAACTTGGTGCAGATGTTTTGAAGTTGACTTTCTGTGGACCATAATATCCTGTGCAGTGTGCAGTAAATGTGCCAACGAAAATAAAATAGTGGATAGCACAGCTCTGCTAAATATTTGCATAAATTAAATGTAATGAACACTAACAGACTTTACTGAAATATTTCTATTTAAAGAACAAATTTAAGTAAACACAAATGCAGCAATTTACCAATACTTCATTTATACTGTACTGGTAATACTAAACCATTGTATATTTTCACATCACAAACCAGCCTATCAAACCAGCCTGTTATTGCTTTCCTCTTAAAAATTTCAATTAGCATTTATCTTACTCAACAGACGGTTAGCTCTGCTATGCTAACTGAGCTAACCGTCGCTAACAAAAGCGTAGCAATTCTAAATAATTAGCTGCAACCATCATAATCAACAGATGGTTAGGTATGCTAACGTTAGCTTAGCTGCACTTACACTGGACTTGCATTATAAATCATTTTCAGCAATGTACACAAGCGACCAACATTAAAATAAACAAGTTTCTGGAGGAAAAATTCGAGCTTCAAACCTACCTCATTAGCACAGCTACACTGCCATCACGTCTCGTGAAGTAATTAGAGCCGGGGGCGGTTCTCTATCGGGGCTGCTAGATGACGTCACTTCCGTACTCCGGGCAATATAATAAATCACATTTAAATCAACAAATTGGTTCAGTGTTGGATTATGAACTTTGTTGATAAGAGTGGCTATTGTTCTATGATTTACAGTGTCAATTAAAAAAAAAAAATAGATCACATTTAAAATTAACCCGAAAGGCTCATATACTAAATTAATTACCACAGACGAAAACAAAGGATATTATTGCTAGAATTATAGATAATTTTGTAATCGTTTAATGTGATTTCAGTTTGCTTTTTTAAAAAGTTATTTTTTTTTTTTTCATTAACGAAAATGTTTTTTTGCTTTAGTAAATAAAATAACCTTGCTGCTGTCACACAGTTGCTGTCCGAGGATGTTTTGGTACTATACTTTAGTAATGGACGCATGTGTTTTTTGGCAAAATTGTGAGCGAGCCCAGTAACTTGGCTTAGAAGCAACCCTGCAAATGAATGGTCACATGATGCTTTACTGTTGGCATGAAGCAGGACTGATGGTAGCGCTCATCTTTTCTTCTCCAGACAAGCATTTTTCCGGATGCCCCAAACAGTTGGAAAGGGGGTTAATCAGAGAAAATAACTGTAACTCTTTTTTCCTTATTTTGGTCTGTGTTTATGGAATCCCTTTTTCACTGGTCACACCAGGCCATCCTCCAAAAGTCTTACTCCCTCACCATGAGTGTAGATGGACTCATACCTGCTTACTGCCATTCCTGAGCAAGCTCTACACTGGTGGTGATGTCCTTATCCCTGCAGCTGAATCAACTTTGGGAGATAGTCCTGGCTTTTGCTGGATTTTCTTGGGTGCCCTGAAGCCTTCTTCACTTAAAGTTTGTAAGGTCACTAAAGGAAATTACTTTAATTTTCATGGCAAATAGGGACTTTGCAATTCATCTAATCACTATAACATTCTGGAGTACATGTACATGCAAATTGCCATCATAAAAAAACAATAATAAGTCAGCACTGCAGATTCTTAGAAAATCAATGTCATTCTCAAAACATTTGGCCGCTGGTGTACAGAAAGATGTTATACTGTAAAGGCAGGGTGGGATGTTAAATGATGAATTAATGTACGGCACTGACAGTTTCTCTGTCTCTGCTGTTAACCATTGTACATTTTTAAATAAACAACCACTGAAATAATTAAATACTGAAATATATAATTAAATATCGTAGGGTATTTCATTATTTAATTATTTACTTAGGAAATGGTGGCTGCAAAAAAAAAAAAAAAAGGCTCTGTGTCTACAGACAAACATTCACAATACACAGCATTTTGAGAAAAAACTGAATTATGGAGACGTGCGTAATTGTGAGGACAGGTGATGGTCAGCCAATCAAATGCTGTGAAATATACACTGGTGTGAATTATTCATGAAGTGGTGCATTACAAGGACCTTCCTACAGGGGGCGCCATCAAATACACAAAAATACACAAATTCACGTAATTATGCTTTACAAGGACATTGGCTAAAACTTTGGATTTAAGCCTTCTACAGCCCTAGAAGCACTTCTGCATTGAAATAATTATGAGGACATGGGCTGTGTCCTCATAATTCAAAATGTCCTCGCAGCACGGCATGTATTCAGGTGAAATGTCCTCATAATACACAAAGGCAAACACACACACACACACACACACACACACACACACACACACACACACACACACACACACACACACACACACACACACACACACACACACACACACACACACACACACACACACACACACACACACACACACACACTTTATTTTCGCCACCGGTCGAGGCCACGAATACAGCTGCAAACTGTTTACTGAATTCTGTCTTTTAATATGTCCTTCAACTATATGACACATTTAGTCCTTGAACAGAATTTGTCCCAAAAAACACACCCACACCCGACCTTGTTTACGCCATCTGCTCACGGAAAAGTACCAAGAATATGTTTAGTCTATAAATGAAAAGGAGGAAGTCTTTTTAACTATAAGAAGCCGTTGTGCACGCGGAAGAGCTACATATGACGCTCTGAATCCCACCTGTTTAAGTGATGAATTAGAGGCTGTTATCTGTCCAGAGATCTCTGACTGATTAAAAATCATTTTTGCAAAGGTGTATTTTTCTTACATTAAATCTATCTTCATTTTTGGAACACGCAAAGAGGACAAAATAATTTATTCCTCTTTCACTGAGGGTAAAGATGCACGTAGTGTTACATTGTCTGTCGACATGTGTTGTGCACCGTTAGTGTTCAAATATATTCATCGCCCCAGCATTGTTGTAAACCGTTTGTGTGAGTTGCGGAGGACCAAAAATGTCCAAATAAAATAAATAAATAAATGTGAAAACTTGCACATTGAGTGTTTTTATTTATTAATTGATAATTAATTCTATTTATATATTTATATTATTATTTCGTATTTATTTCCACAATTTTTTGAATCTCATTTTGTATTTTTATTTTGCCACTTTTGGTCCTCCATACGAGTTGCTGCTTCGTGTGCGACAAATGAGCAGTTTCAAGGAATTTGAATTTCTGTACCATTGATGCTAATTTCCATAGCTCATCTATGAGGTTCTGCATTATATGTTAGCATTCAGCTAGAAAAGTATCTTTACATACATTAAGCATTTAAGAAAGTGGGATTTTTTTTTTTTTTTTTAGGGTCTGTCCATATGTTGGCTTTCCACCAATAAACAAGGTTTTCACCATCCATTTGAAATTTATTACTTTGCCAACGATACCCGAGAGCTCCAGCGGTGATGAAGACCACCCAAAGGTGGCCGAGGTTGAGCGTGGCGGCGTAGACGATCATCCCCACCAGAGACATCAAGTACACGGCCAGGGTGGTCTGCCTGGAAAAGAGCACAACGTGGCTTGGTTTTCGTACCTCCAACAAGTACTGCAAATCAAATACAAGCACTTCCCACACCGGGAAGTTAACGTACAGACAAAGCACACATAAAAAAAAATTTAAAAAAAGAACGTCAACTCTCAGGCTAAATTTGCATGAAGCAACAATGTTTGGACATTCCAGCATTTGCAGGACAATACCATCGGAAATAAACAACAACAGGGGTGCCGGTTAACCCCACCTGGATAAACAACCCAAGATTCCTTACGTCCAAACATGAAAAGAAGCAAGAGGTGCAAAAGAAATGTCAACAAACACGCGTTTCGGGCTGAGCGCTTGCGTGCTCTCCGTTTCGGACACTCACTTGTAGGTTTTGGTCCGGTCCAACCACATCCCGCAGATGAGGGAGCCCACCATGCCGGCGATGACGATGGTCAGGCCGATCCTGCCGGCGTTCACCTCCTCCCCCTGGAAGGCACGCAACCACCTTCCTTTATTGACACCTCAAACCCGTGCAAGGACGGCCGGATACGATTCGGAAAAAACGCGGCATCATTTCGGGGTCAGGCACTGATTTGAAGGGAGGCCTTTATTTGTACTAATGCATTTTTGTCACAAACTGACGGTCGTTTAAATCTTGCCGTCTTGTTTTCCTCCATTTATTTACTCCTTCAACTGGATGATAATGGATGAATTCTTGGAGGTGCGCCATCTACTAGGGCGGCGCCACTATTTGAGGAAATAAATTCCCCACTGCACCCACACAAAAGAGTACCAATCATCTATTAGGGGTTAGGCACTGATTGTTGCACCACTTTTATTGAGGAAGTGGAAAAAAAGGTGTCTATTGAGGTGTGGCATTTATTTCTTTTTGTCTCACATGTTTGACGACTTTTTGTGAATCTTGACGGTCCTACCATTTGAGGAAATAGGATATGATTCACTAGTGCTCCCAATGGGCCAACTTAACTGCATAGAGTACCAGGCATCGACTATATGTGGGGTAAGGCATCAAAAAAAAAAATAATTGTAAAAAAAAAAAAATAAAAGTATGTTTCATTCAATTACAATTTTATTGTTTGTATACAAGACTTCAAACTGTTTGACTGGAATTTTTCATGAAGTCTAATGTTGTGTAAACTATCTCATCGAGCCTCTTCCGGTCTTCACAGTGAGCTTTTGCTCCCTTTATTGACTGTGCATAACGACAGCCATAAAACCAAACGAAGGCCGCTGCCGAGTGTTTGCTCTTTTGCCCGTGAGCAGGAAATGAGGAAGTGAATGTCGGATTGAATTGAAAACTGCTGACATCAAACGTGACGTTCCAACGTTTACTCACATGGCATCATGTGATCGATTTGATCGTGCGTGCCACTTGTCACCTCGCCTCAAATGCTCATTTCGATGACGAGGGAGGACATTTTGGATGAGTTCAGCAGTTACTTTCGAGATCCGGGGGACAAAATCATCTTACTTTCATTTTCAAATCATTTGCATGCCTTACCGGGTAGTGTTTGATGATCATGCGGTTCAGCAAAGTGCCAACAGCGTAGAAACAGCCCACGTTCAAGCCTGGAAGATAAGAAGCAGACAAATTAGGGAGACGTTAAACAGATCCTCAAGGTTTTAGAGGTTTTTTTTTTTCTCATGTGAAACGACCAAAGCAAACAGGAATGAAAGCATAACCTAAGGATGACCTTAATAATGAGAATACAGGCATTTCTGGACTATAAGCCGCTACTTTTTCCACTTGCATTCGGCCGTGCGGCTAAAACAAAGGTGCGCCTTATCTATCAGATCACAAGGGGGCGCACTATACAGGAAGTGCAAGAGCAAAAACAAACCAAGTGAGCCTAAATACAGTGAGAGAGACAGAACGAGAGCAGGACAATTTTCCCAACCCGATGCTGTAACATTAAAAACTTATAGTCGGGTGCGGCTTATATGTGGAACAAACTCGAGTATTCCTCAAATGTAGCTAGCACGGCTTATAGTCCAGAAATGACTGTAACATGAATTATATGAAGTTTGGTAGCACTTTGAGCAAACACCATCACGGCGCCCGTTTGGATTGGAGGCACAAATTTGAGGAGGTCAAGGGGCATTTCGCAGTTCCGCCTTTTCAAAGATGACACGGGTTTGGGTCCAAGTGTCGCACGTCTGCCATAGTTTCCATAAGTTGCATGCATTAGAAAAACGGAAGCAAAAACGATACCCAAAGAGACGACAGCTTGAGTCGACCTCGCTCGTCGCTGTGGAAAGTGGGGGGCTAATAATAGTCATGGGAACCCAAGTGTGTCAAATGCGAGGTGATAGGGGTTCAAGTTCAAGTTCAAGCAAAGTGAAAGGTTGTGCGGACACGGGGCGACAGCACCCGGGAGCCTCGCATAAAAGCCGGGCAGCGGAAGGCTTTTGGTTAATCATTGGCAGACTGTAAACAAACTTTGGACCGCTCCGACGTCAACAAGCTGCCATCTTCTTACGAGGGCTAATAACTCGCTGCGGATTTTTACGAGATTGGCAGATAAGATAAAACTTTGGGAGGGTGCGAAGGATGCTGTGACCAACAGTTCGTCATTGTCAAGTTATGCCATCGGGCAGTCATTGATTGCGTAGACTTGAGATGGGGCTTCATTTTTGTTGTCAGAAGTGTAGCTCGCGTACTCGCTGCCACGGAGGCAATTCGTTCCTGACTTAGGAACGACTACGCAACAAGCATGAAAAAAACAAAACCGCGAGGATGTTATCATGCGGTACTCGAAAGCGCAGTGTTATTTATTTTGCAAAATCACAATGTGACCTTCGGCCCGAGGCCACAAAACGTTAGGCCTGATCGAATAGCTGTATTGAGACGGTACCGTAAGTGATGATGAGGAGGATGAAGGGCCTGTTGCGAACAAGACGCAGAATGGAGGCGGCGTAGGAATACTGCTCGGGCGGGATGCTTCGGGCCGTGAACTGAGCTTGAGTCGGGGGAATCTTGGGACGCTCCTGGAAGACTTGGAGAGAAAGACAGAAAGAAAAAGTTAATAATGGGGGCTGGGGGGGGGGGGACAATATATTGGATAATAACAATATATGATTATTCCACCCAAATCTAAAAAAAAATACGCCCAAAAAAATAACAATCACGACCAAAACATTAACCAGAATTGATGTTTTGGGCCTGTTAGTGTTTAAGCGAGGGAAAATAAAAACAGGCCGTTTTCTCTCAGCTTAACGACTTCCATACAAGCAATTATCCAAAAATGCCCACAAGAGAAACACAGAGCAACATCTGAGGGAAAAACTTTGGCCTTTCTTTCCTACATGGAAGAACATGTACAACATGTTGCCCTCGTCCCTGACCTGCAAATTTGCAGGCAGAAAAATAAACATTCAAGCCAAAGATATAAGAACAATTTCAAGTATAACGACAAAGTATTTCATCAACAAACGCCCGCACAACCAAAACAAAGCTAACATTCACGCGACAGCACTAGCGGCAGCTGTCGCCTTCAATCAATCCCTTTGGTTGAAATGGCTAGCATCCCCAGCTAGCATGCCCGGCTAGCATCCCGTCAACCTTCCAGATGGTCGGGCCAGCAGGACCAGCCTGACTCCAAAATGCTTCTCACAACATGTGGGCTTGTTGTGTGTGAACGGCGCACCGCTGACCTTGCTCTGCCAATTCAAGACAAGTCAGCACACGAAGATGTCCCCGATGGAAGATAGCTCGTCAAAACAACCTCAAATCTTAACTGCAGAACCTGGCTGACAATTGCAGCTTCTTTTAAGTAGTACTAAAGCATCTCTAAATATCACAACATCCCGAAAAACCCCCACTAATGAAAGTCACTGGCTAACCTCGTTTTTGTAGATGGTTTGAATGCATTTAAAGTGATCATTTCACGATACATTTGCCAACTAACTTTACCTTCTCTGCAGTGATTTGTGATCAAAGTTGTGAAAAATGCTAGCTCGCTCGCTGTTAGCTTAGCCCGATAGCCACAAGTGCCCCAGCTAGGAAGTGTGGTGGCCTTAGGAGACAAAAGTTACGTTAGATATTATTTAACAAAATGACCAGGTGATATTTGTAACCTAAATTATATGAAAAATGCATACTAGCTACTTGTGTTTTGTTAGCTTAGCCCTTAAGGGTGGAATTTCATCCCTACCAGGAAGTAGGGCGAACTTTAACGGAAGGAATGACATTGGCAAAAATGCTAGCTCACCGTTAGCTTAGCCCCCAAAGGCCACGTGTGCCACAGCTAAGGCATATGGTGGCCTTGGGAGACAAAAGTTACATAAGAAAATATTTTTAAAAAATCCTAAATTCTCAAAACAAACAAAAAAAAAAAAAAAGATCTAAATTATACGTAAAACACAAGCGAGCTACTTGTAGTTTGTTAGCTTATTTCCTTATCATGCGTGTGGCAAAGCACTCCAGTGTAACAGTCGAACTTGTCACACGTGAAAAAATGAGTTGCCATAAGTGGAAAGATTTGAAGCCTTTTTTTTTTACATGTATGCTAAATCTATAGCTAACACGTCTCCTTTAGCCCAAAGACTGAAATGCAAGCCTTTCAGTTTAGCTTGAGAAAGGAAACAACTATGACTGACGTTAAAGGGAAGTTAAGGAAATAACAACCGAGCGGACCACATCGTGACCTGCATCCCCCCCTCAGCGTCGTCTTTCGATACAAAACTTGACAAATGTCATGCAAAATGAAAGGTTTAAGGCCTTGCAGGTTTACTACGCAGCATGAAGCCCAGTTACAAGGAATGAGAGTTTAATCAGTGAGAATGTGGAAAGAATGCTGCCACTATGGAATTCCTTCACAAGTCTCCTTTTGTGCTGCTGAATGCTGAATGCTAACAAGCAATCCCCCCACTTACAGTGTTCGTTCACAACCGCAACGCTCCCATGTGAAGGGTCGACACAGAAGTGCAATTCTTTCAATACGACGCCCTTCACTCTCCATTTCTGACTAAAATACACAAAATAAATCCCCCGCAGTGTATTTCGCTATGTCAGTTTGTTAGTGCAAAGTGTTCTCACGCCTGCGACCGCTCCTATCAGACAAACTTTTGTCTTTACAGGGACATCCGAGTCAGCGCTTTCATTTCATTCCATGACGAATGAATGGAAGAGCAGCGAAAGAAACGATGATATGAGATGAACACGAGGGTGCGGTTTCCCGATATCTCAAATGGTTTCTATCTGGTCATCCGGCGTATCTAATTTCTCTCTTACCGATGACGACGAGGATGAAGAGGAAGGTGGCCACGCCGGCGGTGATGTAGAACATGATGCTGATGTGGTGGGCCAGCTCGTCCATGTCGTCCACATTGGGCACCAGGATGGGGGGCACCAGGAACCCGATGGCGATACCAAGCTGCGTGCGGCACGTGCGACATCTTTTTTTAACAACATGACACGCTTGAAAGATTTCACCGGAATCAACAAAAAAACAAGAATCAAAATACTGTTTATTCAAAATTTGTCCTCCACTCACATTGAAGCCATGCCTCAATTATGACACACCTGCCAATGTCAGCCATTTGAAAAAATGGCACACATTAGATCGGGGTGTCATTTTGATTTCATGCTGCCTGTAAAAATAAAAAATAAAAACACTTACACTTTATTTTTTGAAAAATAAACACCTTACCCCTATGGATGCCTTGTACTTAAGTAAATAAATGCTTTCTCTCTAGGTAGAGAAAAACAAAAACAAAGACAACCGCTCACCTTTAAAACACAAATAGAAATAAGGCACTTACTGTAAAATTGAATGCGTTACCACTAATAATTGCCTGGTACTTATTATACTAATATTTATATTAAGACGCTAGGCACGCATTGTACAAATGAAGACCTTCTCCAGAACAAAAAAAAAAAAAACTTACTCCAAATGAATGACTGGAATTCATTGTACAAATAAACACCTTACCCCTATAGATAAAATAAATAAATAAATACCGGACCCATAATCACACATTGAAAAAATAAACACCTTCCCTTAACAAAAAGAAAACTCATTTACTCCGAAAATAAGCCTTTTCATCATTGCACAAATATCATCACTTTGGGTGAGAAAAAAAAAAAAAAACACCTTACTCCAATAAAGGCCTGGTACTCATACATTTGGTTTTATGATTTTCACATACAAGTGCGGAGAAACAGACCCACACGGCCCCCTCCCGTCTTGCCAACCTGATTCCCAAGAACTCCGATGGAACAGGCGGAGGAGACCTCCATCTCCCCGAACCACACGGAGGCCAGATGGGCCGGGACCCCCAGCACGAAGACGGTGGCGACCGAACACACCCACTGTCCCAAGAAGGCCAGCGAGAAGAGAGCGGGCCGGCCGCCGGCCGCTTTGATCCAAGCGCCGATGCAGTTGAAGGCCGAGCCCGCCAGCAGGACGTCGCGGACGCCGCGCCGGTCCAGGAGCCACAGCGCGGGCGGGACGAGGGGCACGTAGGTGAGCAGGTAGACCAGAACCAGCCAGTCGATGGCCGCCTCGCCGACGCCGTAGAACTTCATGAAGATGTTGCCGATGACGCCGTACTGCAGCCGCATGAAGGCGTTGCTGGCCGAGACGGCGGCAAACAGGAAGAGCATAACCCAACGCCGACGGTACAGTCGGGTCTCGGCGCTTCCGGTCTTTTCTAGCAGCAAACGCAAGCGGGACTCGCTGGGAGTCCGCTGCAGTGAAGCGAGGCCCGGCGAGAGGGTCCTGGCAGACAGTTTCTGCCTTCCGTCTCCCCTCAAAGCCAAATTTGCACGCTTGATTTTGAAAGCGTCGTTCCCAGGCATGACAAACGCGCTGTGCCTGCTTGAGCGCCGACGGCGAGGCTTCTTGCAAATTCCCGAGTGCGCAGCCGGCAGCGTGCTAAATGCTTGTCTTGGACTTGTCAGAGTGATGAGGACGCCTTCGCCGGCACTGCTGGCCACTCGTGTCACACGCTGCTAAAAAAAGCAAGCGCAGCACTTGCGCTTTCAATTGTAAAAAAAAAAATCTCCAATAGTTTGTTGTCGATCAGCACATCGATTGTGAGGGGATTCTCGGGTTGATGTTCTTTGAGACCCAGTCGAGATGAGGCCGCCGTGTCACGCTAAACGACTTTCTTGTGCGCCGATGCGTGACTTGCGTTAAAAGGTTGACGCTTGGAGAGCAAAACTTGACCTCGTCATGCGTCACTGGCGGGAAGTCGCGCCACTCAACTTGATTTAAAAACAACCAAAGTGCTGCACGTGTAATAAAAATCATGTCATGTTTGTACTTCAGAGTTTGCAGACAGCTGTCGTTATTGTTCTGACATCTTATTTTAATTCACTACAATTATTTTTTACTCCTTAATTTGTCTCATGTTGTGAGAGTAAACAATATTCGGATTAATACTGCGTTAGTTGACTAAGAATTAGGCAGACAAAGAGATCCATTTTCAGCCATCTCAGGGGGCGGCCATTTTGTCCCATGAAATTGATGTCCAAGTGTCCTCGGGCTCGCATTGTGAACATCACGAGAGCAACTTCAGAGAGCAGGTAACCTGTTTGAGCACGAGTGCACTTTGGTTTCAATTTCAGTCAACAGCAGAGGGCAGTATGGGACAAAATTGTATTTATGTATTTTTTATTTTAATTGTCAGTGAACTTTGAGTTTTTGCTCGGCCTGAGAACTCTTTGCACCTTCTGTTTTTGTTCGAAATTGAAAACGTCACATTTTTTTTTACGTCAGAAAACAGGGCGCTAATTACTTGTTTTCATTGAACTTTTTAAGACTGATGACCCTGAGAGTTTCATGAACTTTTTTAAGAGACTTTTAAAACACCACCGGAAAAAAAGCACACAGTCTTAATGGCCTCTCACCTGGTTCCCGAAGACGCCGATGGAGCAGGCGGTGGACACCTCGTTGGAACCGAACCAGACGGACGCGATCCTGGACGGCATGCCCAGGATGAAGACCTGCGCCAGCGAGCAGCAGAACTGACCCAGGAAGGTGACGGCGAACAGGTGCCGCTGGACGCTGCCCACCTTCAACCACGTCCCGGCGCAGTTGAGCGCCGTGGCGGCCAAGGCGACCACCCGCAGACCCTTCTTGTCCAGCAGCCACGTCACCGGGAAGATGAAGGGGATGTAGGTCAGCATGTAGATCATGGACATCCAGTCGATGGTGAAGGCGTCCACGTCGTAGAACTTGGTGAAGATGTTGCTGATGATGCCGTACTGGATCCACTGGTACGAGTTGCACAGCGAGTAGGAACTGAACAGGAGCACCATGACCCAGCGGCGCTTGTACAAGCGCGTCGCGGAAACTTTGTCCGCCGAGGCGGGCTCGCTCGGACCGGAGAGCCGCTGGAGACTCTCCGGTTCTTCCCCCGACTGCAGCTTGGCGGGCTCAAGCGGCTCCTCGCCGGGCTGCTGCTCCTTTGAATCCCCGCTCATGGCGAGCTCGTCGGTACGCGTGTGGCTCGCGCAAAACAGCACATATGACGTTTGAACGGCCAGGAAAAGTGGCGGAATTATCTAGAAGAAGCAACTTGAGGGAAGTTGTCGCAAGCCTCGCGCACATGAATGGAGGTCGTCGTCTTTGGGTTCGAAGTTGTCCGTTAGCGGAGTCCGAACCGCCAAAAAATGTCGGCGTCAATTTCGATCCGGCAGTCAGTGAAGTGAGTCAGATAATAAAAGTCGCTAGCGGCATTCAATATGACCCCCCCACGCCTTTCTTTCGTGGCTCTTCCTTCCCCGAGTGTCAGCACGTGGAAACCGTCTGACAAAATCCATGCACCAACCCGGACCTAATTTGCGGCGGGGTGGGGAAGGGGGGTACTCACGAGTAGGTCCTAGTAATGAGAAACACGTGCGACATTTTCAACTTGGGACTGTCAACCCATGTTGGTAGACCGCAAGTTCAAAGACATCCGGGTCATTTGTCGTGGCGCGTGCTGACCGGAAGTAAGTAGAAGTTAACCGTGACTTTGAAAAAAGAAAAAAAAGGTGTTGGCTATTTGAATATGTGCGCTCCCCCCACCCCACCTAGGGGCGTTCCCGTGTACTGCACGTTTTTCAGAACCACAAACAGCGAGACAAACTACAATTAACTTTAGAAAGAAAGGGAGCGAGAATGACATGAAAGGAAAGAAGGAATGAACAAATGCATGATAGCGTGAAAGTAAAGAAGGGAGAAATGAAGAAGGTAGGATGTTGGCAAGGAAAGGAGGATGGTATGAAATGAAGACTGGGCAGAAGGAAGGAAAATTAAAGGATAGACAAAACGATAAAGATACTTTTTGATAGTCTCAACTTGAAACCTACACTTTTAAACACTAACCCATGATTTGAAAGCCCTAACTACAAACCCTAACCCAGCCTAGAAAGCCCATTTGGAAACCCTGAATATCTGTTTGGATATATTATGTATGTACTTGGCCGGCGACCAGTCCCGGGTGTACAGCCGGGATAGGCTCCGACGACTTCCAGGCCACCCGAATGAGGACGAGTGGATATCAAAAGGCATTCCAACATTTAATAAATATTCCGTCAAACTTTGGCTCGACTTTACATTCGCTTTGTCAAAACAATCAAATTGGTCAAACAAAACAAAAAAAATCTCCTGAGCTTTTGAGGTCTACATTTACACAGCATTTAAAAAAAAAAAAATCAAAACATGTAACAAAAAAACTTCGTAACACCAGAAAACAAAAAGCAATTCACAAATGAATCATCTGCAATGGTTCTTCCTCGCAGTGTAAACAAAGACTGTTTGGTGGATCGTCAGAGTTGGCGTACAAACGGAGAACATCAAACGAGGCACACCTGCACATTATCATTGAAGTCAGCCTCCTCTTTTACACAAGAGAGCCGGCAAGATTTACACCTCGGAGCGGAAAACCGAAGGAAATCCGGCATTTAACCACCTCGGTGGGGTATTGACTGCAGTCAGATACTTTGTTGGAATATCCTACAGCAGTCATTTCACTTGAATCTGACCCACATTTCAAGCAGGAATGCCCAGTAATTGACATTTATGTAAAGTGGACTTAGTATTGAGCCTTGCGGAACACCACGTTTTCTGCTCTAAGCAATTGTAGCATTTTGTCCAAATTTGTGGAACACAATCAAAATGTCTTTCAAGACCAGCACATCTTGGCCGTCAATATGCGTGAAAGGTCGTTTTTGCAGATGTGCGACTGGCTGACTGCCGACCAATCCGGGGTCGTTCAGGTGTAGCTAACTCAAGAGCGCTGACGTGATTGGACCCATGGCAATCCTCGGGGTGGGGTCAGTGCTGGTAGTGTGGCACGGCGATGTGCTGGTGGTAGGCGGCGTGGTGGTGGTGGTGGTGGGGAGACGGGTACGGGAGGCCCGGGCTGGTGAGGGTGAGGCCCGTGCACTGCGCCTCGTGGGTGCTCAGCACCGACGACAGGTACTTGGCCTCCTCCGTCAGCTGCTTCACCTCCTTCCTCAGCGCCGCGTTCTCCTTCTCCAGGCTCTCGCTCTCCTGGGGGGGCGGGGACAAAAAGCAGCAGATTGGTCAGCTGTCGGTCGTGCCCGCGTTTAGGGCTGGAAAATGGAGGGGAAATTTCCGGAAAGCTTCATTTGTGCAATTTTGAAAATATTTCCGTTCGGACATGTGAAGTGGATCGCCACATTTTCTACAATAAGGGCAAACAATTGCGACATTTGCGTAAAGTGTCATGCAAAAAACTTGTGGCCCTTGCATAGAACCTTGTGGAACACCGTCTGATGCAATGTGGTCGTTTTAGTCAGAATTATGCGCATCGATCTTTTCCCCAAATACGGCTTATTTGAGCAGCCACTTAGAAGCCAATTTGATCATTCTTGATTTTTTTCTCAGAAATTGTCTTGGAAAGTTGGAAAGTCTCCACCCAAATTTTGCAACCGTCTGCACATTTGGTGGCGCCACAAGTTCACAGATCGAGCCGTTATCTGCACGTGCACACACACACACTTCCTGTTATCAGTGAAGAAGCGACACCTATGACCACAATAGCTGTCCTGATAAGAAAAGAAGAAGAAAAAAAAACGGACTTTCATTGACACTATGCTATTTATTTACAACATGTCATCATAAACAAGCAGAAATGTTTGATATCTACAATGGACAACACACGCCCTCATATAAAGCAGTTGAACTTTTTGATTTGGCCCAACCAATTGGCAAAGGAAAAAGATTAACAGCGCAGTGAAGCTCTGCATAGATTTAAAAAATAATAATAATTGTACTTTGGCGCCATCTTGTGGAATCTCGGCGTTGCTGTAAGATGAAGTCTGAATGCGTTTTTTCTTCTGCGTTCGAGTCGTCTCGTTTTGTTGGCGCAAGAACAAGCAAACACTGCAAACAAACTTGAAAATCAGTTGGTGGCGTGTGTAGCGGAATTATAAATTTCTTTCATCAGGCGGCACGCAAGCAGATTTTGAGCTCTTTGTTAGCATTAGCCATTCTTTTTTACCTTTATTTTCTTTTTTTCTATTTTACACCAGAACGCATTGGAATTTAGTCAGCTACTTCCACTACCGAAAGTGGCGTGCTTCGTCTTTCAGAATATACAGGAAGCTCAATACAGGAAATTCTTAAAAGTGTAAATGTTGCTGACGTAAGAGTAAAGTACGTCCTTGAGCGATATTGTTCGGAAGTGGTCTCTTTTGATTATTGTTATTATACATCCTATTTTTAGGTTCACTTACAAATCTGCATTTTTTTTTGTTTTTTGTTTTTTGTCTTTGAAAACCACACACGTGTGAATCCACAATACATACTTCCTTCCTTGTTGTGGTTGTTTGTGTTTATATTTAAAAAATAAAAGTTTTCTTTAACACACCTTGTGATCGATTTATTTTCAGGGGTCGTGTTTTGTTTTATTATGTAAACTTGATTTTAACTCTTTGACTGCCGAAAACGTTAAATAACGTTTAGTAAAATCCTATGGAGGAGTGCCAAAGACGTTAAAAGACGTTTTTTTTCAAAACAGAGGTGAAACTAACCATTTTCTATTGTTGATTACTCAAAAACGGAACAAGGTAGAAACAAACTTTTTTTTCTGATGAAAGATGACAGTCCAATCTTTCATTTGGTAGTATGTGTGTTTCCATAGTCCAAACACATAATTTTCTGTGGACCTTGAAAGATCAGTCAAAATGCTTAAAATCGGCTGGCACCCACGGCATCCCTTTTCTGAAAACGTCTGGCAGTCAAAGAGTTAATTTGTTGAAATAGAAATGATTTTTTTTTTATTGTAGTCCTTTTTTTTAATGGACTTTTAATTCATTGAAATAAAATTACATCCCTTTATAAGATTTGTATTTGTTGAGTACGCCTGATAAATTCAGTTAGTAAGATATTTGATTATTTTTTATAAGACACCTCTCGTCTTGGATCTTTTTAGATTTGTTTTCGTCTTTCTTGCATGACATTTCATTCGATTGCCCTTTAGCTGTTTTTTTTTGTTTTGTTTTTTTTAGCGGTTTGCATCATTCGCAAAAAGGAGCAAAAGGTGGAAAATGACCCAACATTTGCGCATTTCCCACAAGCGCATGCGAGGCGACTTTCCATCAGCTTTGATGTCAAGCAAGTAGAGCAAAATGCCCCAAAGAGGTTGCCGAGTGGGAGAAATTTTCCACTGAGGTCGTAGTAAAAAAAAAAAAAAAAAAAGAAGAAAGAAAGGTCATCATAACGCCAACGTTTTTGTTGTTTTTTATCGCTCATCTGAGCTGCAAATGCGTCAGTTGAGCTCACCGCGGCCGCTTTTACAAGAAGTGTCTTTTGCTGCCCTCCCGCCCTCGCCTGTGGCGGCCCCACGACGCGCTCGTTCTCGCAAAAGGAAATACTACGGGGCTGCATGGCGGGAAACTGCTGCGGCGTCCCCCAGAGGGGAAAATACGCTTTCCTCTTTATTGTGGGAGGGGGATGTCAAGTCAAGTCAAACCGCAGCCCCCCCCCCCCCCCCTTCATGTTCAAGAGTTAATACAACAGATCATCAATGTGCCCTACAGAAAAAGTACATGTTGATGCCGTCAAATATTGGAACAAAAATAAATATATGATAACATACTAATACAGATAAAACAATAACTAATGCAAGTTTTCTTGGTTTTAAAATCAATGTCCAGTAAAAATTTTCATTCTGATTTCTTAATTACTAAATAAATTTTGAAAAGTTTATTTGAATTTAGATTAATTTAATTTTTCTGTTCTTATTATGTTTTCATTTATTTTATTCTTTTGCTCCTGTTTATTTTTGTGTTTTGCCTCTCATATGTTATTCAATTACTATTTTGCTCCTCTTCTTTTTTTTAATTTTTTTTACCACTGACATTGCTGGTTTATGATTATATGGTATGTTTTGCCTTTAAATTTAATCAGATTTTTTTTTTCTTTTTCTTTCTTTTTAATTTCCATGTATTTTTTATTTATTTAAATTTCGTTGCCATTAGCATGTTGAGCTCTGGTTATTTTTTGGGAGCGCGTTTTGTCCACTCTGCTTTCATTTTACTTTTAACATTAATAGGGTTGATTTCAGTGTTTGGATTGTTTTTCGTTTGTTTGCCAGCATTTTTCTCCTTTAATTAAAAATAAATGAATCAAAAATATTTTTTCCCCCTTTAGCATTGTCTCCTTTAAGTCAAGCGGCTTGTATGCTAACACTAGGCTAACACAATCTCCCCTCTAGGGGGCGCGAGTGAGTTGCTGTGACATCCTAAGAGCAGAAAAACAACACAAGTAACTTATAGCAACTTTAGATATTTTGTAGTTGCCAAATCAATGATGTCATTCTTCTGTTTGCCTTCCCCGAGACCCGCTACATCTCGTTTTATAATCTACGCAAGCGCTCCAGCATAAAATTCGCCAATTGACGATCGAAGCAGTTTGATATTTGAGGCTTGGCTTGCATCTTCCGTCAGTGAGCTGCTCGCGCTCCCATTTTGAGTGAAACATTTGCACACGCTCGAGGCGCTGCTGCTGGTTTGCTGCGCGGCGGCCACCTGTCACAAATGATGTCGTGAAGCAAAAACGCGTGCTTATTCTAAATCTACAGTTGAGGCGAACAAAAGTGGTGGAGTGAGTCGAACCCTGCCGTACTCTCCTCTTCTCACTCGGTTGCAGTTTGCAAGGGAGGTGCTGGTTACTGGCTGATGCCCACACGTGCTAATTTATTCGCGCAAACACTGCGAGCGGCGTCCAAGTGTGCCGCCCGCCAGAAGCCATGACACATCGCCACATGGTCAGGTAGCATTATGTAAATAATAATAATAATAATAATAAAAAAATGCGACTCGGGTGCTGAGCAACAGTGAAGTTGGAAGGCTAACTTCCAAGGAGTCCCCAGGGAAAGACCACAGACATCCATTTTCAATAGCACGTATTAGCATTAGCAGTTAGCTGCAGTCTATCCAAGGCCGAGGTGGCAAAAAGGATTAACTTTGTACTTGTGGAAAAGAAAACTGGTAAAAGTACAAGGACTGATTTAATCGCTTTCCTTGAGTAAAAAAAAAGTACAATCATTTTGAAAACTTGCCACAAATGATAACAAAACAAAAACAAAAGCTAGCTAGCTAGTTAGTATCGACTCAGGCTTATATGCTAGGAAAACAAAGTTTGTTTCCATAGCATTTTAGCTTTGCTAACATTGTGACATACCAAACAAAAAATGCTAAAGTGGCTAATAATAACAAAGGGGACAAAAATAAATGTTTTTTTCAAAAACAAAAGCTACCTAGCTAATATCGGCTCTTGCTTTTATGCTAAGAAAACAAAGTGTTTCCATAGCTTTTTAACTTTGCTAACATTGTGACATACCAAACAAAAAATGCTAAAGTTGCTAATGATAACAAATGGAAAAAAAAATAAAAATTCTGAAAGCTTTACGCTTGTGTTTTATAGGCTGGCACCCGCAACAAAACATTCCTAAAATATGCTAACCCAAACAATGCTAAACTAGCCAATAATTACAATTGAAAATTGAAATTGAAAAATACATCTAACTTGTATGTCAAGGTGCAACGGCAACTAATTGATTATCAATTTCATTGGCGAATAATTTGATCAATGGGAATGTCAGCCTCTCAACATGAAATTCTCCGATTTGATCCATGAAAGCAAGCGGAGTCGTTTTGCGTGCAATCGAATGACGACATTTGCAAATATCTGCTTTCACTTTGGAAAACGATGGTCAACTTTTTCTGACGTTTCGGACCAAAACGGCAACCGGATCATAATCAGTTTGCGTTGATGCATTTTCTTCACGTCCTTTTTACGTGCGGAGGACGAAAAAGCAACAATGTCAAAGGTCAAAAGTTGTCCGAAAAAGCGCTGCTCAGATTCCGTACGGTGTACCCGACAAACGGACGGAATCCGCGTCACAAAGGATTTGTGGTTGCTAGGCAACGGCGGCGCAAGTCTTCTCACCAGGTGGAGGCTGTCGGCCTTCTGCATTTGCCGCATTCGGCTCTTCTGCGCCGCGATGCGATTCTTCTCCCGCCGCATCACCTTCCTCACGTCGTCCGACGAGCTCTGCGCGACAACGTCACAATCACATTATTGCAATTTCAAATTGTCCCGCCATTTGTGAGGTGTGGAGGAGGAAATCCTTTTTTTTTTTCTTACATCCTCCCCACAACAATTGACTTCAAAAATTGTGAAATGAATCACGTTCTAATCTCGGTTGTGGACGACCGCAACGCAATCATCGCCCTCCGACTCAGCCGCACTTTGAGTCACCTGAGCCGGCGCCGGCCAGACTCGACTCGATATTGCAAAATGGCCGTTACGGGCTCGGCCCAACTGAAAGCCCCGACACACCCTCGCACATGGAAGCACGTTTGTCTACGTGTGCCCGCCATTGGCTGGCGACCAGTTCAAGGGTTAGGCTGCTTGTTTGAAATTTAAAAAAAAAAAAATTCAAAAAACTTTTAAAACACATTGTCAACATGTTTGAATATTTGCCAGCAGAAAATGCTGCAAGTAAAACAATTTCGGGGCTTGTTTGTAACGAGAACCAGAATTGACTGAATTGACATTGGAGATTCTGAGGTGGAAGTTCCAAAGTTGAATGCCACCCAAAAAGTTTTGGAGTTCAACCAAAAGGTCACCTACGTTTCGTGTCTTTTTTTTTTTGGGTCTCTTTTTGAAGGAATATTATTTGCCTTTAGCTTGTGTGACCACAAAGAACAGCAAATGTGACGTCAAACGTAAATTGTAAACTTAATAAAGACGGCAAGAGTTCTATTAGATCACTTTACTTGACAAAAAACAAACTTTAAAAAATAAATAAAAAAGAATACCTTCGACGTCCAGAGTTGACATTTCTTCAATTTGCCGTTAACCAAAATTGACTTCAACTTACACTCTAAAAAAAGTTGGGTCCAAAGTTAACCCACTTGTGGCTCAAAAATGGACCGACGCACTTTATGGGACAATTTGACCCAACTTTCTGGGTTGTTATATACAAAATAACCCCAATTTTTTTTTTTGAACCCAAGTCAAGTATCTGACCAATATTTATGAGTTGTTTTACTCTGAAAGACGCTTTTCTTGACTCAAAGTAGAGGATCGGTCCATTTTTGAGCAAACAGTTTTTAGAGTGTGGTAATGCTTCAAAGATGATTAGCATTTTTTTTCTTGTGCTATTTGGAGCGTTTTGTTGCACTTTGAATGACCGTTACAAATGTGTTTTTAGTTTTTCAATGAGTTTAGAAACCAAATGATAACAATGAGCAAGTCAACCATCGTGTTCTAATTTGGAAGTTCTTTTTTTTTTTTTTTTTTACTTACTTTGTTGAACTCTTTTGACACCAAGTTGGACGTGTAAAATGTGTTACTTTCAACCTGCAACCGGTTTTGTTGTTTCATTCATTCACTTTCCACAACTTCAATAACTTGAAAGTCAAGCAGAACGTTTTTCGGGTACTTTTGGAGTCGTTTGACTTTTAGTTAAATGAAGGTTTGTAACTTGCAACTTCAAATTCTCTTTGCATTGTTTTCTTTTGAAGCGGAATCTGGATCTTCATCAAGCACACACACACACAAAAAAAAAAAAAAAGGGCACGAGAGGAGTGAAGTTGATGACGAGGTGACACGTGCACAGGACACAAAGCGTCCCTGACGTCTCGTGTCAGTCACACTTCGGACCGAGCGATTTTAAAAACAACCCTCGAACCCTCAGCCTGGCCCGCAGGCGGCTCCTCACACGCGTGTGCAAAAGCGCGCAGACGAGCAAAGAGAAAGAAGCTTACCTGCCTGCCTGCAGGTGAGGGCGACCTGCAGCCGGCGTGGCTGCCGTCGGAACCCTGAGCCATGGCCGCCAGCACCAGCGGCAAAAAAAAAAAGCGGCGCCCACTTCTGCTTTTGTCGTCAAGCGAGAGCGAGTTTGTGGCGCCGCTGACAGGAATCGCTGCCTCCTTCCTTTCTTTCTCGCACTCCTCCTCCTCCTTTCTCGCGCTCTCAGACTCGAATGACGAGCTCGTGATGTGGTTTCTGCTCAAAAGAGTTTGAAAAGTCAACAAGAGAGATCCTGTTGAAAGGCCCGGAAAAAGAACACACGATAAGAAAGTACCTTCTCCACTTGGGCATTGCAATATTGTGAAAATAACACAAATGCGCCAGCTCGGAGATTCCCCTTCCTCTTTTTTTTTTGAGAAGTACAAACGGTTGGTTCGTTCATGCTCAACGATGGATGAAAATCAAATTGAGCGGCCGAAACTCGATGTTTCGAGGAAAGCCCAAAAGTGTGAGCGGCTGATCCACTCGTTAATATGCGCACGTTTGGTGGCCTTCGTTTCCAGCTGGCACGCGATTGAGAGTCCCTTTTTTGTCATTTGGGTTCCGTTCTTAAATTCAGAAACAAAAATGTATGCCTGGAAATGATCACATATGAACATTTATTTATTTTTTAACTGCAGATGGTCGGACGCATGTTGCAGTCCAGCAACAGAAATGATCTCTCCCTGGATTATGTCCAAGCTTTGGAGTCATCGATACGATAATCGATTCCAAAAAGATTTCTTTGTGATATCCCCCCAAAAACCATGACAAATTGACTTGCTTTACTCATGATATATTTCTCTGATTCAGCGGATTCATTGACTATCAGAATTTTATTCTAGTATCGGAATCAGCCTAAAACAAAACAATGCTTTAGAGCGCCTCATTGTTGGCTGTGAGTGTGTGCACGTCACACAAAGAAAGATAGAAGCACAGAGAGCACAGTTTTTTGTTTTTTTTTATAAATTGGATTTGACAGCCAGGGTGTTGACAGGCGCTTTGGGCTGGTACAGCCACTTTAGAGCGCCTCATTGTTGGCTGTGAGTGTGTGCACGTCACGCAAAGAAAGATAGAAGCACAAAGAGCACAGTTTTTTTTTTTTTTTTTTATAAATTGTATTTGACAGCCAGGGTGTTGACAGGCGCTTTGGGCTGGTACAGCCACTTTAGAGCGCCTCGTTGTTGCATTGTGGAAAGGCCCCCATGATGGCTCAGCCACCAAACGCTTTAAAATAGTGACGGGCGAACTGGCAGCCTGCAAATTTGCCTTCATTTCCATTCAATTTTAGTCTGACATGTATTTGTGTTCCTATTTTTACCTTGACGATGCTAGTTAATCATTTTTTTCGTCTGTCGAACCGCCGAAGTAGCGTTTGGCTCAGTAAGGACATGATAGTCTTGTGACCAAAAAAAAAAAAGAAAAAGAAAATGAGGAGCTAAACAGCTTTGCTGCCGAAAGAACGGCCCTCCTACACAAAAACATGTTCCATCATCACAGGGATTTTTTATTTTTTTTTCTTGGACGCAGGCAGTCTTTTCCCAATATACTCCAGAAAAGCCGATTACACAAACAATGACGCAGGGAACAATACAAATATGGAGTGTTGGACGACAAGAAAAGAGGATTCAAAAAAAAAAAAAAATGGACTCTGCTAAATAAATTTCAAAATATATTTTCATTTCTCGCACAAACGAGGTGTTTGTAGTGTCGCTTGACACTCAAATTCCGACAGTGCGTGAGTGTGTTTTAGAAACTCTCGCATGTTGGGAAATCCCCTTGAAAAAGGGGACACTTATTTGGAAAACACAAGTGCAGCAAAGAGAGTTTATGGTTACAAGCCCCGAACTTGATAATTAAGTCCGCTCATGAAAAGTGTTTCTCCTGTTCAGAAGTGTTAACATCATATAAGTGCACTTTTTGTGGCCCTAATATGATGGTGACCCGAATGCAAAAATATATTGGTCATTTTGACGACATTCATTTTGGCGCCCTCTGGAGGCCAGCAGCCGCTGCAGCGCCGCTCATTTCTTAAAGTTAGTGTAGTTGTGGCAGTTGACCACAATGTGGCGATAGTGGGCCGCTCTACGACTTGACCATTCCAGATTGGTTAAAAAAAACAAAACGTTATGGTGACGTGATTTTGTATTATTTTTTTTTTACGGTGACGGGATTGTTACCCAAACGGCTCGCTGCTCGTGACGTCACAGTTGACTAGTACGTTTTTAACATGTTTTAGCTTCCTTCCTTATTAAAAGATGACTGCACTTATTGCTAGGCAGATTCGCTCACCTGTATCCATGACAACCACAGCAGCTGTTGCTCACTACGGTGGCCGCAAAGGGTCCGTGCAACATAACGCCCACAACGCCTATAAAGAGAGTTGTGCTGGATTGTCAATCAACTTATAGCAATACAGTTCATTCAACGACATACATTTTTCTTTACCTTTACTTTATTATATTTAATTTTAAATGAATATCATTCTTAATGTATTTTTTTTTAACCAATTTCATAAAATAATCCCTTCCCATATATACAAGCAGCGGTTTATGTATGCTAGCTTGTTAATATTGTGGTTATAGAAACAACTCACATGTCCACTTGTTGAAGGGCAAATCTGTGGGGACCGCGCTACAACTTGATGCAAAACATTTTTGTTTGATTTAATTAAAATTCTTGTACCTACACATTAAAAAACTGATATAAAATCAAAACACATAGAACATAATGGCATTCATTATTTTTTATACCAACACACCAAAAATCCTTATAAAATAAATTGAAAACAAAATGGCATTTTCTTATTTATTTCCTATAAACTGAAGTTAATAAATGCACAAAATGCCCCCCTCCCCTCCCCCTGATTCTTCAGTTTATGAACACAGAAATAACCCGAAAACCAGCTTTGCACTGCCATCATACACAATGTTAGCAAAACTGAATTGAATTGAGTGAAGAAAACAGAGGTTGCGTTCGTTGCATTGAGTATTTTAATGGCCTGACGGCTTTGGCGAGAAAAAAAAAAAAAAACAATGCCCGGCATCTTACAAAACACTTCTTTTAAAAGGATAACAAACAACAACAAATGTATCCATAAGCGTTGGCGGGAAATCTGCAGTTGCTGAGTCAAGACTTCATTAGCTGAGAGAAAGAAAGAAAGAAAAGAGAGCATTTAGACACGCCCGTTTGAGCTTCAAGTGACTTTCGCGCAAACGGGCGGAATCCTCGCATCTCCAAAATGGCGACTTTTCCGAATCGCAGCCTCTTCTGGGCTGAAGCAATTACAGCAACCATTTTTTAACAAACAGGCTTACACTCAACTGTATCTAACCTATTATTTTCACTCGTTCTTGTAAAAAAAAATAAATAAATACATCTATGCTTTAAATCTTGAGGCGACATAAAGCCCGCACATTAAGGTAAGCACTTTTTACACAAGTTATTAGATTTATTCTGAGTGGACGAAAATGTGTACAAAACGCGATTTGTGTGGGAAAAATGCAAAATTGCCCATATTTGGACATGGAGATTTCCGCCTTCCATTTGCTTCCAACATGAAACGCGGTCACCTGCTCTGCGTCTTGGTCCACTTGAGGGCGTGTCTGGGGGGCACCGACGTGGCGGGGTGGAAGAAGGTGCAGCCGTCTCGCTTGCACTGGCTGGCAAAGTGGCACGGCTGCCCGCGGAGGCAAAATCAACAGGCGCCATTTTGTTTCCCCCCCGCCATTAATCCCAGAGCGACGTTTACCTTGGGATGGTAAAAGGGGCAGTCCATCTTCTTGCATTGCGGGAAGAAGCGGCACATGTTCACGGTCGGTGCTGCTGGCGGCGCCACTGTTTCCCCCCCCCCCCCGCCCCCAAAAAAAAGGTTGTGCGTTAGAAACATTGCGGGGTGGCGGGCGTGTGTGGCGTCACCTTTGTGTCGAGCACCTGGCCTGGTGGGCGGGGCCACGGCACCCCTGCGGCTCACGTGCGTGTAGGCACAGTCGGGCTTGCTGCAGCGAGCGTCGTATTTACAGTTGGGGTGGATGAAAAGACATTTGTCGCCAAACTTGCACGTGGGGAACGTCCTGCGGCACAAACCGGACCATTTCAAAAGCACTCGGGTTGATTTTTTTCCTTCCATTTTGTGTTTGCAGGTTTTCTGCGGCGGCCCGTTTGTACTGACTTGCAAGTTCTGCTGGGATGATGATAAGGACACTCGTCTCCGCTCTTGCACACCGGCCAGAACTTGCAGCGCTCCGTCACTTTCTGCTTCTTAGGAGGCGCCGAGTCAACGTCAAACGTCTCCATGTCCATCGCGTCCTCTGGTCAAAGACGCGTGGGCGGGGTTTAAAGAACAAAAGAAAGCAGTAATACTTTTGCTTCCCTCCAATGAGTTGTACAAGATTCATTTGGTAATAATTGAAATCGCGATGAGGACGATGATTTGTTTTTTTGCTGCTAAATGAGAAAATGTTTAAACATTAAAAAATATGGAGACAAATACGTTTCTTTGAAACACTATAATTATGCAAGTTTATTTTAGGCCAAACAAGATTTATTAAATGCACTATTTTAGCTTATTCACTGCCGCCCACTTAAAATGGATTTTTTACGTCTATAGCCGTCACTGGCACTGAATAGGTTAAAATTCAAATGCAAAATATATACATTTAAACAACTCAAAATTAGTATTAATATCTTTTATTTTTGTTTACAATGATGCCAACTTTGCAATTGTGGAGTGTAATAATTGAAATTGTAATTGAAATTCAATTAATTGTACAGCTCTAGTACAAGGTGCACTTCTGATAGAGCTAAATAAACATTTCAATAAAAAAAAAAATCTTTCTTCTTTCGATAGCAATCATTAGCAGATATTGATCAAAATGCCAAAAATAAATCGGTCCATCACATGTTGTGTTTGTGTACCTAATGAAGTGTCCATCGGGTGCTTTTGCAGACCTGCGAGCGGCGCCGGGCCCCAATGCAGCCTTTGAAGGACGCCCACTTTGGACTTGGCGGTCTTGCAAGGCGGCCTGACTTCATCCAGCTCCATTTCGGACTCTGCCAGGTTCCCCAGCGGACTCGGGACACCCTCCATGGTCACGATGAATTTGGGGCTGGCAGAGTTTTCCTTCTCCTTGCTGGTAGAAACGGAAAGGAAACCCGGGTACAAATGAAAAGAGCACAATCTGAGGCTATGTTGAAATATTACAACAGCAGAAGGCGGCCATTTTCAGGAAAAGCAAAAAAGGTTTGAAGGTGCGCACACCTGGCCTGGACGGTGCGAGCCAACGCGCGCTCGTCTTTCTGCTTGCCATCCTGCTGCTGACTTCGGGTTTCGTCCAGCTGCGGCCGACTGACGATGAAGGAGCGCGTGTCGAACTGCTTGCTTGCGCCGCTCGCTACTCAGAAAAGCAGAAACAAAAACGGACGACATTCGCATCAGGTTCACGTTTGGACAAATTCCAAACAACGTGAAAACATCGCGCGGAAATCAATGTCTTCAACTTAGGCAGGCTTGGCAACGCAAGATGGCCGCCAATGGCTTCACTTCTCCCGATGGTGGAGAAGCGACATTGTTACTCCATTCCGCTGATCTGTATGCGACTGGATAGCCGAGCGCACACATACGCGCCCGTGCAAGCGTTGAAGCGACGGGGCGGCCATCTTGCTCCTCCTATCTCGCACGCAGACTACACATATACAAGGCAAGTTGTAAAATGTCCGAAGTCCTCTTATTTATGTTTAACAAATTTAGCACTGTACCGTCTCAAATGTTCTCCAATGTTCGAAACCGGATGGGAGCAACATGGCGGCTTCAAAAGTGAGTCCGTGGCCACATTGCCGGCCTGCGCACAATTGATGCATCTGAAATATAATACTCACGCTCGTCGGGCTTGTGTCCCTCGTTGCGCTGTTGCAGGTCGGACGGCGCATCCGAGGCTGCAGATCTGGTCGGAGCTGATTGCAAACGAGATTGACCTTCTTTGAGTTTACAATGTTTGCGGCATCTTTACGATTATTTTTCTTCATAATGGAGGATGGAAGGAAAAGGTTGGCGGTAGCAACATGATTTTGGAGTTAAACAGTTCCAACAGTCTCATATTAATTGTCAAACCTACAAATCAAATAAAATTGCACCCTCATCCACCTGGATTTGTTTAAAAGAAGAAAATGGCAGATGCACTGCAAGTTGCCACAAGATGGCGCCACAGCAACACTTGAATTGCTTTGGCCTGAGCACAATAACGCTCCAATTTTCCTAATCAAACTTTTCAGTAAATAAGGAAGCCCCGCCCCTTCGCTCCTCCATAAAACGCAAACAGGAAGTTGCGAATGCCGAACCCCCAATACGCGGCGAGCGACCGACTGCATGCGTTGCGTACCGAGACCTGCGCCGATCTGCTCTTCGGGCGCGTACGACGACCCCCCCCTGGGACGCGCTGCGTGCAGATGCTTCTGCACCAGCTGGACGGCCGCCGTCATCTCGTCGTCTCTGGCCAAGCGGGCTCGAGGGGCCACGGGAACCGTCTGCCTCTGCGGCACTGCGGGCAGACGCGGGTCGGCATCAAGGCAAAACGGCGTGCGGAGGAGGGGACGCACGTACGTATTGGGAAGCTTGTGGTCTTGCTGATGGAGTCCTGCGCCTCCGAGATGGCCTTGAGGATCAGATTGCGGTTGGCCTGCTTGGCCGGCGGCAGGGACGGCCTGAAACGACACCGAAGGATTTGGTCCACTTGAGCCAATCGCAAGCCTGAAGAAGGTCCGTTTCCAGAAAAGCAGACCGACTTCCGCTCGGGTTTGGACGGCAGCAAGACGCGACTGGACGGGCCTCGGCCGCCGTAGCCCGCGTCCTCGTCCTCGTCCGCGTCGTCGCTTTCCTCGTCCGAGTCGCGGTTCACTCGCACCACCGAGCTGACGACGGGCGCCTTGCGTTTCCGTGACAACTCCTCCTGAAGACCGCAGAAAACATTTTTTACAGCGTTGGCTCAGGCTAGGCCAGCGCTAAGCGCTTCTACAGAATACGACGCCGTCTGTGACCTTGCCGCTGCCGCCTCTGGAGCTTCTGCCGCTCCTGCTGTCTTGATGCCTCCCGTGTGACGCCGCCTCCGCCGAGCGCGCCGCGTTGCTCAGCCTGCTGTGGCCCGGCCTGTAGAGCTCCACGGAAGGTCGGCCGGCGGCGCCTCGGGCTCCCCTGAGGGCGGCGGCCGTCTCGGCGGGGTCCTCGCCGAAGTCGTCGTCCGTCTCCGGCTTGATGTCGATGACCGCCTCGGACGGGAGGAGCTCCATGAGGGGCTTGACGGCCGACGTCAGGCGCGAGGAGCCTGCCGAGACGCCGGCCCGCCTGAGCAAGACCGCATTGTGACCTTTCCCGCTGACAAAAACGGAAATGACTTCAATCTACGAATTTACTGTAGTATTTGTGACGGACGCGTGCCTTGACTATGAGGTGCTTAACTTGTTTGACTTCCTACAACGGGTCCTGCAACCCGGGGCTCTGGAGCCACATGTGACTCTTTAGTCCCTCTTATGCGACTCCCTGGATCTCTAAAAAATTCGTAAAAATGAATATTTTTTTACATATTCATTTTTATTTTCTAGATAAAATATTTTCTACTGGAATTAATGATTTAGATAAAAAAAAAATAAAAAAAGAATAATAATTCAAATGTTGTCAGAGTCCAAATTTTTAAGTTGTCAGACAAAGAGAGACGAGATAGATGAAAAAGTTTTCAAAAATTACCTAAAAATGTCCAAAAAGGAAGAAAAGCAGAAAATAACCATTAAATGAAATTGAATTGAATTGAATTTTTTGTTAAAAAAGGTAGGAAATTTAATGTTCAAAAAGTAGCTATAAAATACCCAAAAACAAAAGAAGAAATTCCAAAAATGTCCACAAAATTGGCAAAAAATGTCAGAAAAATTATAGCAAAAAAAGGCAGGAAAAATGTCAAAGATAGCCATAAAATACCCAAAAAAGGAAGAAGAGAGGCAGAAAATTACCATAATATGTCAGAACACACACAAAAAAAAAGAATCTCTACAGATTTGGATGCTGCATATTTTTCTGTTATGATGCAGCTCTAATAAGCTCTTGCGCCCTCCGTACATTTCCTTCATCACAACGTTCACATTTTTGTGGCTCCGGAAAGAGTTTTTGTATTTATTTGGCCTAAAACGACTCTTTCGACAGTAGAGGTTGCTGACCCGTCCGGCACGTTGGCGTTCCTCATAATCGACGCGACGAGCTGAAATTCACTCCGCAATCTTTATCATCAATCAAAAGCTGCGAGGATCGCAAATTGAAAGCGATGCAACGGCGCCATCTACAGGGATCAGTTAGCCATTAGCTGCTTGGTCAGCATGTTAGCGTCCGGACGTGATTTGTGGCCGACGGCAGCTCAAAAGTCTTAAGTCGAGGTACCACCGCAAACGTTTGCTATTTTTCGGTCACCTGCTTTCGTGGGCGGAGCTATGCGATTCCGTCCTATCGGGGCGCGAGTTGGACTTGTAGTCTTCCATCCTGGTGGCTGGCGTGCTGCCGATTGACGGCGGCTCGTGTCCGACGGAGGCGGGCTCTGCAACGCACGAATCCAAAACGACTTCCTTCAGTCAACTGCACGTCTCCCGTCATTTGGAAGCCGAGTGGCGGAAGATAAAGGGAGCGGCCTACCCACTGCGACGGTCCGCAACTTCTCCAGGACGCCGTGCAGCCTGAAACCAACCAAGATGTGTTATGAAAGCACACCGGGCGCACCGACAAGCAACCGACTTTTGGGGTCTCACCAGGCTGTGAACTTGATGGTGTTGTTTCCCAGGAAAAGCGAGAGATCGTCCGCCATCTGCTGGGAGGTTTTCTTGTTGGCCACCATCACCATGATGTAATCCGGGAGTTCCTCGTCTGCGAAGACGCAAACGCAAGTCCGCCGTTGGGATTTGATCGTTCATCGTGCCGACGTACGGCAAAGTACATTCAGGGTTTCTGCAGGTAAACCTAATTTCATGCTTTTGAATGACCCTTTCGTCCTACTGCATATACATGAAAAAAAATACATTCATGCATATACTGTTTATACATTAGGGCTGACAGCAATTTTTAATTGAAATGAATCACTATTTTCCATCGTAAAATTTTGATTTTTCACAAATTGCACAAGTTTTTCACACTATTGTACTTAAAAGTGGACAAATATGGCCACCTAAAACAAGTGTGGTTGTATCTTTTATTTCATCGATACAGTAATTTTATAGTATGTAATTCAGTTATTGGAATTTAAAAAGATATACTATATATAAGGTGTAACGGAGTGAGAAGCATTGAGTCATATATGTGTTGGTGATTTTTCTGCCACTGGGTGGCATTAGCGTTTCATGTTAGACGTTCACAAACTTAATTTGTTCTCCCAAAGTTTGTGAAGCAATTTGAAAATGAATGCAAGCAGAGTTAATCCGTCTCAGGCCATGAACTAAGTTATTTCCCTCCTTTTGATGGGGCTTGGTTCAAAAAAAAAAAAAAGAAGACATAAATGAACCTTAATGACATCATTGACAGCAGGTTGACTTCACACACTTTTTTTCCTCTATATTAGATTTGCACTAATTGTTGGGTTTGGAATATAGATCCGAATATTTCCTCAACATAAACATAAACATGCCTCGTTAAGGTTAATGAACACACATACATGTTATACCAAAGGCTACTTCTTTAAACAACACGTGTTCTTTACTGCTCTTAAATTCCGCAAACGGTGACGACAGTCGCGAAGCACTCGTCTAAAAAGTGTTTTCATACAAAATATAAACATGACAACGTCCAACAGCTCGAGCGTAGATGAACGATTCCGCCCCGACCTACGCACACATTGTCCATTGGAGCGTCGTAAAGCGAGACCGACGGCGCGACTACTTACCAATGTATGCACCGAGCTCTTGAAGCTTGCCTTTAATAGCTGCCTGCAAACAGTAGCACAGCACAACACAACAGTTCAGTTCTTCCTCTACTATGGCGACTCGTGTTGTTGGTAAACACAAGGAACATCGTCAGCAAGTCATCGAACCCCGTGTTGCCCTTTTGTTTGCCAAGCGGCTAATGCGGCGAGCTAGCCTCTTTTTAGCGACCGCAATGAACCGCTTCAATCTTCCATTTCCGCCTCAACTCGAACCGTGCGCAAACGCTACTCACTCTTATTTTCTTGCTGATTTCTGCCCCAATCTCCATGACTGCACCTTCGACGGAAAATGGACGTGTTGAAGTGTAACAAGTAGCTACTTGCAACCGCTAAGCGCTACGCTAGCATAGACGTCAAAGAAAGTCACGTGTTCGGCGACGGAAGTCGGCAAGGGCCAAAAGGGATTCGATGAATTACTGTGTAGTTCTCAAACTAGCCACGAGATGTCAGAAGAAACAATGAAATCAAAATGTGGGGTCATTTCAGGGAATTGCTCAGCTTAACTGATTGTTGATGACCTCATCTCATCTCTCTGGTAAACAATAACCACGTTTGAGGAAACCCAAATAAAAATGCAACAAAATAAGAAAAAATGATATGATTGCATGTTTATTGTGGCACTGCTGTACTGCTGAATGACACTTAGTTATCCCAATAGAAATATGTCATTGTGTAAACTGTAAATCGACAGAATAATGGACTTCCCAGTGTTAATAATATCCATGTTTTGTTTTACTGGTCCCGAAAGATTGCTTCCTGTTTTGCAGCATTTCAGCGGCGGGCCAACAATGGTGGGAAGGATCCCGCCGGGCGTCTAGACAAAAGTCTAACAGCAGCAAGTCTGCCAGCCTGCCTGCTTGTCTGCTTTGTTCTCACACTGTCGATGAACCTTCAAAGACCAAACGAGACGTCGCTCATCATCACAAGCTTTGGAATCCAGCGACTTTCATGGCGTCGTTGTTGGCTTTTTGATGGAAGAAAGGAAAGCGGCAATAAAGTAAGGAAGCAGTTGGAGTCAATGGTAACATTTACTTTTCTGACGACTTCTCAAAGAAAATGACTTCTTTCAGGTTGACTGTCAGCGCAGAAGCAAATGTTTTGGAAGGCGCAATTACGTGTTTCCACCAATCAGGGGCAGTACAACTAACCATGAACAACAACCAGCAGTCACCTTTTGACCTGATGGCCCTTGGAGGTGAAATATTATGGAAAACGATCTTCTTTTTTTTCAGTATCACTTCATACTAATTTACTTTATAAAAACATAATATAATGTAAAGTCTCAAACTTCATGGTTAATTCATTGCAGCTATTCTAGTGTGTATTTGAGTTGGCCACCAGGGGGCAGTATAAAACAGCCATTCAGACAAAGAAGAGTTCCACAACTACTGTAAGTGTCCCAGTAAGATGCAGTAAAATGTGTGAGGTTAAAGAATACATGCCTAAGGGTATTTTTATGTTGTCTTTTTTGTTTGTGCTCATTTGCTTGAAGTGTGATCAACACGACCACATAGATGCTATCCGTTAGCCGGTGTATGGTTTTTACTGTTAAGTGTTAGCATTGCGGTTGATGTAAATACACATGCAATTCTCTTTTATGTTTCATCTGACAGTAAACTTCGACTGGGAGCAGCATTAAATATCTTCAAGCCATTTAAAAAAAAAAAAAAAAAAGTTTTTTCGAGATTTTAGCATCAATTTAGAATCGTGAAGTTGACGCACCTGATTTGACTTCGCGGTCCGCATCTGGCCGTGTGACGTATATGAAGAGCAGCTTCTGAGAAATGTCATTTGCAATCCAGCTGCACTCATTCAACGTATGCACCGTCGTGCAACAGTCCCACGTAGACTTTCCACTTCCCTTTTTTTTTTTTTTATTGTGAATCAACTCTTCCACTTCTGTAAAGTCTCTCAAGAAGCCGCAAAGTGGCCTGATACTTGCTAAGATGTGCATGTAAAAGGTAGGCGACGTTCCGAAGGCAGCGGAGGTCAGAGGTCGTGGGACAATCATAGGAATCGAGGTGACACCCACGGGAATGAAGCGTCTGCAGATGTGTGACATTTTGCAAACACTCGAGGTGCATCTGCCACCTTTTTATTTGATGCTAGTTTTTTTTTTTTTTTTTTTAGTAATGTGAGTCATACAATTAATTGGCTATGCGTAGAAAATATACATATATATATATATATTATAGTATTAAAAATAAAAACATTGCAAACAAAGTAAAATCAGTATAATTAGAGGTACTCATCTAAAATTATACATTTATTTTAAAATATATATGTATGAACGAGCCTGATACGGATGCTGCAGTTACGCTTTGGGCCAGAGGTGGCAGTCATGAGTAATCAGAAGTGACAAACGGCACAAATATGCTACAAAGCGAATACAGAAAGTTTTCAAAAAGGTGCCTAAACTGAGAACTGCGTAGTACTCAATTGTAGTGATTTGTGATTGTAGTGATTTTCCGTTCAACAGTTTTTTTCCCCCCATTTCAGTTTTACAGTTTTTTTTTTGGGTGTGGCTAAAATGACACAATAACGCTCCTTGGCCCCTCCCCCACCAAATAAAAACGTGAGCACCTTTGTTTACATCAACATTTATCCGGCTAGCTACGTTTACACCCAACAAAACGCATCTTCCTTTGGGTGTGTCCACCAGCTTGGCCACTTTAGAGCGCCTCGTTGTTGGCTGTGAGTGTGTGTGGACGTCATGGCGAGAAGACAAAAGAATGAGTAGAATGGATTTATTTTGTTAAGTCCGACTTGACATCCAGCTTAAGTATGATTGACTAACTTCTCTCAGGAATTAAGGTAGTGTAATGCCCTCACATGTGGGAAAGGAGAGCCACAGTCACTGATTTTTTTTTGTGTGTTCCGTCACCCAAAGAGAATTGTAACAGTTTTCCAGTGGCCATTACTCAAAAGGCAGCTGTTTTAATAATAAAAAATAAAAAAAATCATTGTGTCGTTTAAAGCCCATCTTTCACCAGGTTCATTGCCCTTGCACTCTTTTAGCCCCTCCCCCCCCAAAAAAACCCTGAAGCTATAATTATCTACGGAGTAGGGAGCGAACCCCGCTCCCCACCGGGGGTTTCCAGATTAATTACCTTTGCGTGGATTTCGCAGCGTGAATAAAGCTGCCCGACACACGACACCGAACGTACGTCAGGCTTATAAAAGCCCCCCCCCCCCGACCCCCCCTTTTCCCCCGCCCCAACCCTCGTCCGTAGATTAGGGGTGCTAAATGATGAGGAGCAGAGTTTTTTTTTTTGTCCTCATCTTGTTTTATGTTTTGTCAAAAGCCTACAACGTGTTGAGTAGATGAAAAACACAACACCAAACTCAACTCTGTGAACCAGGAAGTGCTTCTTGACTCTTATTGAGGTTCATCAGTCACTGTTTTGCATTTCATGCTAGCATTAAGATAGCTTGATTGGTTGAACCGCTTAGTGTTTAAACACAATCCGTATTTGTCGTTAGAAGTGTGCAAGCGAAATTCTACATTTTACGCAAAGTGGTGTTAAGATTGCGAATTGTTGACCGTGAACGAGTGAAAACAAACACCGAGGAATACTTTGGATTCTCAGGAAAGATTTTCAACTGTTGCGGGTGGATCTGGAAGTTCACCCTTTTTGCCTTTTGAGTCACGGTGGAAGCGTTTCATGTCCAACAATCGGAAACTATCCAGGAAGAGAAACAGGAAGTAGCCTGGCAACTAACAACACAGGCTGACAAACAAACCGTAACTATTTTTTTTTTTGCATTTTCTGTTGGGTCCTGGTAACTAAAAAAAAAACAGCGCCAACCAATCATCTGCAGTCGTTCTTCATGAACCAGGAAGTCGCCTTCTAATGACACACTCTAAAAACAGTTGGGTCAAAAGTAACCCACATGTGGATCAAACATGGGCCGACCCACTTTATGGGTTAATTTGACCCAACTTTTTGGGTTGTTCTATACAAAATGACCTCTTTTTTTTTTTTTGACCCGAGTAAAGGATCTGACCAATATTTATGAGTTGTTTTACACTAACAGACTTATTTCTTGACTCAATGTTTTGAGTTGGGCAATTAACTAACTTTGTTCCTAACAATGTAAATTTTTATTTTAAAGTTGTTCCAACTGAAATATACAATTAAAAAAAAAAAAAAAATGTTGTATATAATTGCCCTCCCCCTCCATTTAAATTAAATTGCATTTTTCATCTGTTGGACTATGACTATTTTTCTTCTTTTTTTGAAAAGCGCAAGAAGTGAATCTATTTGAACGTCACTTGCAGAATGTCGAATGGCAATTTTGGGCGCGGGTGCGAATTCTCGGACCTAAATGACGTCCCCTCCTTTGATCCCATTTAAAATCCCGTCGACGCTGTTCCATTTGCAACCAGCAGGCTCGTCCCGTCATCCTGATGAACCTTCGAATCAATTGTCGCCTTCATTTGAAGTGAGAAAGGGAACGTAAAAGTGTGCCGAGTAGAATCTTGTGCAGACAAGGCGGGCTTCATCATCCAATTATGAGAAACGGCTGTCAATTCAAGTGCACATGAAAAAGCGCTCACTGGATGCATTTTTTTCTTTTTTCTTTTTCTTTTTCCAGTGCACACACGCACGCACACACACCGGCTGGTGTCAGAAGCATAAAGATCAGCTCCGAGTCCGCTGGTGTAAATCCTTCCTGACAGTACTGCTGAGATGGCTGCTGCGTCCACGGCAACGCTCGCTCGCTCTCTTGCGTCCACACGGCAACAAAGCTCACGCCGTCCGCCAATCAGCACGCCGCGAAGGTGGCAGGCCGCGGCCAGGTCTTCCTTTGTCGCTATGGCTGCCTCTTATTTTCGTCTCGCTTGTTCGACAGCCACGGAGACGTCAGGCAACTCGCGCCCGCTTTGCATCCTGGATCGGCGTCAGCAGCGCGGCTCCAACCAGACGTGCGGTAAACACGCACGGCGGGCGGCAAACGCTTTGTTGAATTTGCGCCTCGGCATTTGCATGAGTCTATTTGCCAGCCTGTCTGCACGTCAACCCGAGTAGACCTCGTGCCGGCTCATGACTTGCTTTTGAGAATATTTCTCAATACAACATTTGGGGTCGCACAGATAGAAATGACAGAAAACCAAAATGCACATTTGCTTAGCTGTGATCCGCAGTCTCCATTTGGCTGCAGCGCTTCCTCCGTCTGAGCAGGAACTACAAGAGACCCTCATCATCTGCCTTTGGATAAATACTTACATGGCTATTAATAACAACAATAACAAGAAGAAAAAAAACATAAATGCTAATGTTAGCTCAGCTGTGCTCCACAGTCTCCACTTGGCTGCAGCACTCCCACAGTCTAGGAGAAGGAACTACAGGAGACCGTCGTTATCCGCCTTTGCGTCCATACATGGCTAGTAATAGCAGCAAGGGGAAAAACCACAAATGCTAATGTTAGCTTAGCTGTGCTCCACAGTCTCCACTTGGCTGCAGCACTCCCTCAGTCTCTAAGAAGAAACTACAGGAGACCCTCATCATCCACCTTTGTATATATCGCTCCATGGCTAGTAACACCAGCAGCAACAATAACAACATAAAGGCTAATATTAGCTTAACTGTGCTCCACAGTCCCCACTTAGTTGCAGCATGCCCTCAATATCTGAGAAGGAACTACAGGAGACCGTCATGATCCACCTTTGGATTTATCGATACATAATAACAACAGAACCCCCCACCCCACCCCACCACGAATGCTAGCGTTAGCTTAGCTGTACTCCACAGTCTCCACTTGGCCGCAGCGCTCCCTCAGTCTCTCCTCGGTCACGATTTGTTTCCTGACCAAGAGCCATGTGTCGAGAAGTGAACCATAGCCATGTCTAATAGAAAAGTAGTGCTTTGCCGCTCTCTCTTGGCATCTATAGACACTCGTAAAGCTTGATAGCGGATGTGTCTACCAGTCGACAATTTCCAGTCTTAAGTTCTCACTAAGCAAGTCGCAAGTCCTAAAATTGCCGTCAAGTCATGTGACTTGAGTCTCCCACTCGCAAATTGCTGCAGGCCGCGAAAAAGTGTGGGACGACTTGATGGGTCTGGGCCACGCCAGCCTGGAAAGGTGTCACTTCTCCAAACTAATTGCTCACGCCGCGCCGGCGGGTGGCGTGATGAAGTCTGCTCGCTCGGAGGCCGCGCTTTTTGAGAGGCGACTCGCCGTCACAGTGGATTTACGGCGAGCGCGTCCTGCGGTGACCTCGCTCGCGAGCGTGCGTGCGCGTCGCCAGCGAAGCCCGCTGGAGTCCATCTGGGTTCTTCCACGCGTGCCCAAGAACAAAAAGCCCTTCCTCTCGCCACCTCGCCCGTCCTCGGTTTTTGGCACTTTTGTGAAAACCATTTTCATAACCATTAAAGCTCTCCACGGTTTGGCTTGGCTTTCGTCCGACTCAAATTTGTCACCTCCGCGCTGGAACACGTTGACTCATCTTTTGTAAAAAAGACGGCCAGGAACAAAATAAGGACACATAAGACAAAAAGCTCATTGACTCAAATCTCTGATTTTACTTTCGTAACTACAAATAACCTGCATTTAAAAAATAAAAAAAATCAAAAATGCATATTTTTTGCCTTTAATAACGTTGAATCAAAGTACGCTCAAATTTTGTATTTAATCTAGAAAAAAATCTAATTAATTAATAATAAATTATTTTTATTTTTTTAATTAATGACAAAATTAATAAAAAAAAATAATAATAATACAGGAATCCTCACTGTGGTTGTCAAATGAAATAAGAATATTGCATTTCCTTGAAAATTATTCAAACTTTAAATGCCATAAATAGATAAATAACCTAGAATAAATTGAATTACATACAATCACTGACTTTAAATATAGTTCGATTTTTTTTTATTTTATAGAATATTTATTCAAACAAATTTATTTATGATTAAAATAAATTGTAAAAACTACAACTGCTTTTGGACAAAAAATTAAAATAGATGATTAAATAGACAGATTATATGTAAACTGAGCATTAAATGATACAGCACAATGGAAAAGTACAGCTTTTTTTTTAGCTAAGCTAATTAATAGAATATACACTCTCTCTTTACATAAAGTATATATCTCAAGGCGCCACTGTACTGTAATAACCCATAAAAAAATATCTGTTGACATAGTTGGCTCTTTGTTTAGGTAGTAAGAAACGAGTGACGAGTTCCAAATAAAGCCTTCATGTTTACGTTTGTCGTTGCCACAACGATAGTCAATGGGTTGTCGTGTTAAAAAAACAACAACAACAACATGACGGCGCAGGTTAAAAAGTCCTTTCGCCGCGTTGTCTCACAGAAGCATTTGGCACGTCCAGCGCGCGCTAAATTTAGCCGGCGGGCCCCCGCGTGGCGGCGCAGCCATTTTTCCCACGGCCGTCTGTCCTCGACAGTTGGCCCGACAGGTGCTCGGCGTTCGCTCGCTGGGGCCCGCCTGACCTTGACCCGTCCCCGCCTGCCGCTGAGCGTGGCGAGCGTACGTTAGCTGCTGCTAACATTCGAGTGGCAGTTGTTTACGTTGCTAATGCCGCTAAAAAGGCATTAGCGGGCGAACACAATCAAGGCCGTTACTTGGCGTAACGGGTGCGAAAAAGCAGGCAGAAAAAACAAAGCAAGTCAAGCAAACGCAGGATTTCCTGCCTCACCTGAGACTGACCGTCAGTGTTAGGGTTGGCTGGCAGGGTTCAAGGTTGGGGATTAGGGTTACAGGTTACAAGTTTAGGTTAAGGTCTGCTAGCTTTTTTTTTTTTCAAGATTTTCAAGTCATTTCAAAACATAAACACTTGAACGTGTTATTAGGTGATGATTAATGTTCATTTCTGCGCGATTAACTGCATTTTTTGTTGCTATTTTTGGGTGCCTGGAACGGATTAATTGGATTTGCATTATTTCCTTTGGGAAGCTTTGCTTTGGTTCTCATACAATTTGATTTTAGTCAAAGGCAAGGCTCGAAATATTTTCAAAATGGCTAAATTGGCTACCTAGGGACCCCCAAGCACTTAATTGAGTTTGAATGAAGTGGCTGATTTTGACCCACAACATAACAGCAGGGTTAATGTAAGGACTTTTCTTTTCTCACACAACCTTGGAACCAACAGAGCAAACTCATTGTGCACTTGTTGCTGGCAAGGCCGACGTCGGCAAAACACAAACACAAAGTCAAATCACTCGTCGGATTACGAGACAAACTCTCCGTAATCCCGCCACCCTTGAACGCAGCACGGATTTGACGACCTCCAAAGCCAAAGACGGAATTTCAGCGCTCCCATCCCTGACACGACCTTTCGCTTTGACCCTGGGGCGCAAGTGGTGCCCCAGCCCCCCCCCCCCCCCCCCACCGATATAACGTCCCAATTTTGCCCGGGTGGGAGCGCACGCCTGGAATCCGCGGAGCGTGGCTTTTACTTACGGCGTTAGGGCGTGCACACCAGCAGCTGCTCGTTATGAGCTTACTTCTCGCATACCGCTGCACGCGCGCACACACATATGTGTGCGTTGATAAGCGCGCGCGCGCGCGGGATTGTTGCCAAGTAATGTGCTGCATGCGCATGTGTGTGCGTGTTTTGTTGACACAGCTTGAGTAGCGGTTGTGCAAGTCAAGCACATGTTGTCGCCATGAGATTGTGTTTATCGCTACAAAGCAGCTAATCCAGCTAATGGCTAGCAAGGACAGATAGCGACCCCAACATTTCTTTGCTATCCATATTCAAATAAACCAACACAGATATCAAGATATTGGCATCGATACCACTACCGATTCCAATAAAATACTGATATCAATGCCGATTCAATACAGCACAATAGAGTGCACTTCTTTCCCGACTTAACGGTATTGCGCAATGCAGGCATGCTACGGTTTTGCGCGGCAGCCTGCTAGCAAACATTCTGGGATGCGATAAGCGCGCAGATAAACTGGCTTGGCACGCCGCTGCGCTATTTTGGGACGAGTGGGCGCTGGAAAAAAAACAGGATATCCACCTGTGTTTTTGGACAAAGGCATGGAAAACAAACAAACATTGTTTTAAGTGCAACGCAGTAACAGGTCATTATTCGTAGAGTTAAATTATTATTTTTTTTTTAATTGCAACAATTTATCAAGAAGTCCCAGTGAAGTGATTGAAAGGTTGCTTCAAAGTGAAAACAAAGGAAAAATTGTGCCACAACAGTTATGCCACCCAACAATTCATTGACAACTATGGAGAGTAATGTTAGCATTGATGCTAATGCTCTTCACCCTAGACTGCGTATGTAAGCATATGCAATAAAAGAAAAGAAAAGCTTCATAACAAACATGACTATCAAACTTTTGTTAATTGTTCCTATGAGTGCTACTAACTTAAATTAAATTTAAGTTAATTACTTGAACTTAAAGAAACTGTAGAGCCACGTTAGCATTGATGCTAATGCTAAGTGTTGAGGCTGGTCCACCTTTATCAGAGGCCGCCAAAGTCACAAAACAATAAACAAGCCACTGAATGAGAACCGCACGACTTAACTTACTTACCGGTGAAGCTTACGAGCTAACCGCTAACAACAATACCATCAAAGAAAAACGTCCTGTCCTGGCAGCTCGGCTAATACTGCTGTGATGCATTACGGCCCGCACGCCATTTAATTGCTGTAAACGCTCAAACAAATCAGCATCTGTCAAGATAAGATAAAGCTGCTGCATTGTGTCTTTATTATCGTGCGTGTGTGAGCAGCTGGATGTCGTCAGTCATCAACGCACTTTCCGTTTTCTCCCGCTGGACCGCTGAGCAGCCTGAAAGCTTCGATGGGCCCACATTGGCAGTTTCACTCCTCCGTACTCGCAAACGTTTGTTTTGCTACTTTTTTTGATCTCCAAGGGAAGTCATGTTCACCCATGTTGGTGAGCGGAACGAGTCGTGGGTTCGACCGTGCGATGAGCAAGTGGCGTTTGCCAAAAGGCGACAATTTGCGCTGACGGGCTTAAGTTGAGCGGCGACTTTTGCCGGATGACATCATCAAGAGGCGCCGGCGCCGTCTGGCACGACGCGTCGTGTTTTGCGGGTCTCGACGCATTCTAATCCCGCTGGCGTGAATTCATGGACATTTGTTGCGGCGAAGGAGACAATAACAAGCGTGTGGGTTTGTACGGGACGCGCGCCCAAATACAAAATGTCACGACTGATGACTCACATTTCGGCTCCGGTTTGTTTGTTTTTGTATTTGTACAATTTGGAGATAAATGACTTGGTAATTGATTAGTTCATTTAATTATTTATGTTTTTTTTTTTTAAGAAAGTGCAGCCTATAATGTCAAACAAACCTCTCAAGTAAGCTAACATCTAAAAGGCGGCTAGATACCTTTGTTGCTAATTTGCGCATCCTTTTCAAACGTGCAGCGACTTCCTGTCCAGCCTGACCGCGAAAGGAAAAAGGCCGCAACAAAATGGACGCCTTCAGGCCGGTGGCGGCGCGCGGAAGGTCACAACAGCTGCGCACAAACAAAAGAATTTGTCGAACTGGGATGTGAAAGGGTTACGAAGCAACGCGTCGGACGGCACCGAGTGCTTCCCGTACCGGTTGAGCCGGTTTTCCCGTTTGCTGACGAGCGCAAAGACAAGCTTATTTTTGCATGCTAAGGTCACGCAAACGCACGTCACGGAGAGCCTCGCGTGCCTTTAATTGCTCACCCGACGCCAACAAGGCTGCGTCATCGCTTTTTGTTTGCTGTCGAAGGGGGGCGGAGACGATTTGTCATTTCATATTTTTGGTGTTTTTACCAGTAGCGATGTCACAAATCCTACAGACAAAAATGTGATGCCCAAATTCATTGTTGTTTTATATATATATATATATATTAAAAAAAATAATAATAATTTTGGAATTCTATTTTTTTATATCCATTTTTATTTTCACTTTGTCATTTATTTATTTTTGAATTTTGGCAGTTTTGGTCCTCCATAGATAAAACGTTGCTTGTATCTCCCACAAGTCGTATCTGAAGGCGTGTCTGCATATCCTGAAAAATGAAATGCAGCCTTACGCGCTATCTGGTGTGTCTTGAGAGAACACGTTTTCTTTTCCCTCCGTTTCTGTTGCAGGCCAATAAAAGGCGTCTGCAGACAAACGAGACTCGCGATGCCTTCAAATGGACCAAAATGTGCCGTAAATGACGGCAGACACATAAAAAGGCAGCCATTTTGTATGAACTGCGAGACTCCTCGACTTCTATAAATCTCGCATGCTCTCCCTCCACTCGTTTTTCTCTGGGGTCGATGATAACACAGCCCCCCCCCCCCCCCACACACCCCCACACACACCTACCGCGCTTGTTTGCGGACATCTGCTGCCATGTCCAAATATTGTTTTTGGCCGAGCCGGCTGCTAGTAGAGAATAGAGCGCGGGGGCTATTTTTACCGCAGCGGGGCGGCCGTGTTAACATATAAAACAATGACACCCCCCCCCCCCCCCCCCCCTTCATCGCGTGCTGAAGAGTGCGGCAACTGCGTCGACACATGAGCGCCCCAGCGGGGGCGAGAATACTCAGCGATCGTCTACACTAAACTTTCATCTCAAAAGTAAAGAGAAAGAAAGCGGGACATTTTTGTTGTCGTAGAAACATCCAATAATCATAATATCAAAGTTAGGAGATCCTAGCGAGGGGCAACGCAAGATGGCTGCCGGCAAGTAAAGCGGCATTGTTGGTCCACTCATAAATTAGTCTTGCTTGCGCTGCATGTAATGACAGACATGTAGTTCATAGCCAAGGTAATTAATTACTATAATTAATTAGTAATCCAAGATTTGTCTGTCGTGCTAAATTTGTTTCTGCCCTCGTTGCTCTCGTCTCAGCAGTCTTGTCAGTTTTTTTTTTTTTTTATTTACGAGCGTCTTGTCTCGCGATCGTCGTTCTTCAACTTTGTTTGGCACGAGAGGCGGTGACATCATCGCCCGGTGACGCAACAAGCCGAGGCGTGCGCGAGGTTCAGCTAATTACGCTAATTGCCAATTGTGTAGCGGTGGTGAATATTATTGAGCTTTGTAAATCACGTGAAAAGCAATGGCGCGTGTTGGCGCACATTCATTAGACATTAGACAAAAGCCAAAATGCGAGCAAGCAAGTGTGACTGTTTGTTTGGGAACGTTTTCAACTTCCATACATAGCACAAATAGTGCTAAGAGGTAGGATATGCTAGCATGCTAACAGTTGGCCATGCCACGTGAGTTCAGATTGTGCTACTAAGGATTTAACATCCTGACCTCTCACCAAAGCTGTATTTCACAACAGAATACATCAAACGCCACCTACAGGACTGGAGTGGAAAAGCATTTTCGGCTCGAGTGTGAAGTCAATGACGAACTGATTGTTGTTTTAATGGCGGCATTTCCAAATGTGTGATGACGCGACGTCACTTTGTGTTGGTCTTTGGTGGCGAGAGGACGACAGGAAGTGAAGGAAGTAAAGGCCCTTCCAGCAGCTGCAGCAAAAATGCTTTTGGCTCACTTCCTGCCAGGATACGCGCGTCTCTGGGATCATGCAGACAAAGTAAAGTGCACATCGTCGCTTCCATTTGACATGATGTCACCCATTAATCACTCTTTTGAAAAATAGGACACACGTTAAAACGAAAACAAAAAACGACTCTCATCCATATTGTAGTCTAATTTTTAAAGTTTGATTAAAGTTGGGTCTTGGATTTAAAAAAAAAATCTTGATTTTGTAAACAAAGTCTTTTTTTAACGGAAAACAAGTACATTTTGAAAAAAGTATTACCTTTATCAAAGTAGTGTGTGAAAAAAGCACCATTTTTTTTTGTAATTTAACAAAATTTTGTTTTTTTGTGTGTGTGTGTTGTGAGCGGAATTACAATAAATTTAAATATACTATTATATTATGAGAAAAAAAATCATGAGCAAAGAATATTTTCATTTCCAGAAAGAAGTTACGAACTTTTTTTGCAAAAATATATTATTTTCCCCCCAAAACATGATCACTTTTTCTTGTAAAATTGCAACTTTTTTTTCCCCCCAATATAAAGGAGTTACAATTTTACAATAAAAGTTTGATTTTCCATGAAAGAAAATATACATTTTGATATTTTAAAAACAGTCATATTTAGAATTTTTTTTTTTCAATTTATTTATTATTATTATTATTTTTTAGAAAAATAATGAATTTAACTAGAAAAAAATCAATTTTCAAAACAATAACAAAATAATGGGGGGGGGGGGGGAAGTAATGCAGGCCTATAAAAATTAAGTATAAAAAAGTATTTTCTCAAACTATGTGACTTTTTCCTCTCTCCCTCCAAGGTGATGATTGAAATGTCATCACTTACCATTTTACACACACACACACACACACACACACACACACACACACACACGCACACACACACACACACACACACCTGTCAGGTTACGCACAAACACAACACAACACAGAAGCACTGAAAATAATCTACATTCAACAAAAACAAGAAGGAGGAGGAAAAAAAAGAAGTTGAATAGTGAAGGAGATAGGCAGCGGCCGGCCGGCGTATCACGAGGGCGTCTCCCCGATGCGAGCACCCAAGAACACACACGCCTTTGTTGAGGCGCTGTGT
This sequence comes from Vanacampus margaritifer, assembly GCF_051991255.1. Taxonomy (NCBI): domain Eukaryota; kingdom Metazoa; phylum Chordata; class Actinopteri; order Syngnathiformes; family Syngnathidae; genus Vanacampus; species Vanacampus margaritifer. Next base: position 17,055,102 of record NC_135450.1, read on the forward strand.
GAAAAAGCGCTGAGCCAAGCACAACCTCAATGCACCCTCACCCTCCCCCGTTTTTTTTTTTTTTCTCTCCCTCAGGACACACACACACAAATGCATACTTGTGTGCATTTGGCGGTGGTCTCGGGGGACAAGGCTTTCTCTTCAGCCCCCGGCAGAAAGTCACAGGCGCTCCATTGTGGGGCCCGAGCTCACTTTGTGGATATGTTAGCGTTGCCTTATGGGCCGTGACACTATAAAGTCCTTATAAAGTGAAAAATAAATGTCTTGTAAATTTGACACACCACAAAGAAGACTTGTTAACAACCCTGCTAAATTCGAATGATTCCAAAAAAAAAAAAACGGCAAAGAAACGAAACGAAGCTTGAAAATCATCGGTGCTGTCAAACTGCGGTGGGCGTGGCCGCTGAATGTGATGAAACCACGCCCACTCAACCGTCAACCACTGCTACGATCTTCCTATGTTTACATGCGACTGCACGTTTGAGCCACGGAAATAGATTCGCTTTAAGTCTCTGGTGGCTGGAATGCATCACTGCGCGACTTTTCCCCACCAGGACGACGAGGCACTCTAAAGTGGCCACTCCAGCATGAAGCCCCTGTCCACATGCTGGCTGTCTGTCATGATGGACTTTATATATATACACATACACACGCACGTTCCCCCCTCCCTATTCCGTCTTTCTCTGTGATGTGCACACACTCATGACAGACAACGAGGCACTCTATTGAGGCAATGCCAGCAGCAGTACCAGCTGCAGTATTTTGTGGAATAGAAGGTAAGTCACACTATTTTGGAAATAAAAAGTATTATTAACATTATGGGAATGTATTTTTTAAAGTCATATTTAAAGAAATGTAGAAGGAAAAAAATGGAGTCTCAACTTTCAGTTGTCAATAAAGTTTTAATGAAAAAAATGAAAGAAAACAGCAAAAAGTACCCATTGAACAAGAGAAGAAATGAAGAGATTGTAAGATTGCGCAGAGCCAAGCTCTTATGTACAGCGTATTGCACGAGAAAACAAAATGGCGCCCGACGCGCCAACCGGCGCTCCGAGGGAACAACAAACTGCTACATCTGGACTGGGTCTCGCAAAACGCCTCACACTGACTGTGAAATCCTTCAGACCACTTTGGAACGCCGAGGAAAGAACAAAATGAAACACGGAAAAACAAGCCGCAGGAAAAAAGAAAAGAAAAACGAAAAGAAAAGAGGCTCCACTGTTCAGTTGATGCACGGACAGAGATCACATGTTCGTTCTTTCCTTCTCCATTCAATTACATTCAAAAAAGCCTTTTAAGATACAGATTGTTTTCTTCCTCCTTATAATCAGGAATGTCCGACATGCATTGTTTTTTTGTTTTTTTACTCCATTTACATCGATTGAAAAAAAGCCCTTGAACTGAGAGTGACACAGTAAGTAGACTTCTCCAAAAATGTTTTCAGATATAAAAAAAAAAAAAAAGCCACAACATTGAAAAAAATCCATCGTAGAAAAAAAAAAAAAAAAAAAGAGCATCCGAGTGGTTTGTTTTTGCTCTTTTGACGTTAGAAAAATTGAAAAATACAAATGGTGTCAAATTTGTATCCAACTTGTATAAAATGAACAAAACAACAACAAATCACAGCACTTGACAGCAGTTTCGATGCGCTCGTTCTCCCAAAGTCAAATGAAGAGAAAGAAGACACTGAAGGCTCAACTTAACCATATCGTTAATACTGGGCACCGGCGGTGACTCCTCCCCCTCCTCGTCCAGCGTCTTACAAAAACAAGTTCAGCACGGAAGTAGAAAAGAAACAACAACAAAATTCCTTTGTTTGTTTGTACAGTGCATGTTGAGAGCAAACAGTCAAAAAGTCTGGCGAAAAAAAGTCGCCCGTGCCTCGTGGGCGAGAGCGCGCCCGCCCGCCGATCCCAAAACGACGGCGGCGGCGGCGCTAGCAGTTAGTTGTGTTCCGCACAAGGCACGTTTTCGTACATTTTGATTGTCTGTCGAGTTGCCGCGACTCGGCAGAACGTGCGCCAGGCACATGGCTTGAGTTGGGGGGGGAGGGGGACGGGACGGACATCCGGCCACGCGCGGGGGAGCCAAAAGCAAACGTTTGACTTCAAGTCTGTCGGAAGCGCCGTATGGCTTCAATCTCATAACATTTCCTCGTTGATTCTCATTTTTGACACACGTTATTGCAAATAAATCAATGAAAAGTTTCAGAATTGGGCTGGAAAAAAATATTGTAATTCATGAAACGGCCTTCAAATCCGCTTACGTAAATAAATGAAAGTAAGAATTACCAAAATGAAGTTAAAGCGATATTGCCATGTTTAAAAAAAATCCCTTAATTTACAAGAAACAAGTACAACTGAAAGATTTTTTTTTTTTTGCAACGAGGTCAAAGTTGTAATTTCATATAAAAAAAACAACAAAAGGTTATCTTACAATTTTATCTTTAACTAGTATAATGGGGAAGAACGTAAAATTTTATGAAATTAGTCATATTACAGCTAGAAAAAAAAATCCTTTATGAAAACGTGTACTAGCATTTTTGGGATATTTCACGAAAATAAAATTGTGGTACATAAAGTTGTATAATTACAGTTAAAAAAAAGTTTTGGAAGGATTGAGTCAAGTGGAAAATGTAGTCAAGCCGTCTGTTATTTTTTTAGAAATCTTAATTTTTTACAAAATAAACAAAGCATTAAACAAAAAGAAACACATTTTATGCCAATAAAAATGGAGAATACAAAATAAAGCGGTAATGTTACAAGAATAAAGTTGCGGTTAAGTTGTAAAATTACAACAAAAACAAAATCTATCGAAATTTTATGAGGTCAAAAATATATCTCCTAATATTGCCTGAGAAAAACGTTTGCATTCTATAAGAATGAAACACGATTTTTTTTTTCAAAATATAAACTAAACGTAGAATTCAAATTGTGATATGAGAATCAAGTGGAAATGTTGGTAGAAAGAAATTTTCCCTGTGATAATTTGGCATAACCCTGTGAGGAATTTCAAAAAGTCAAAATGGCCCCCGGATGGAAAGGATGGGATAGGTTGCCCCACCCCGCTTGAGCGCCACCGAGCCACGCAGGCCCCGCCTCCAGCGCACGTCTCAATGCACATCAATGACAAGTACGACTGTACAACACACCCAGCTAGCGGCTGTAGCGAGCAAATATACACCAAAAATAAATTAGGAAATAAATTAACAAAAATGAATTTCGGGGAGGTCGCGCGAGTAACCCGACACCGTGCTAAGCTAGGCTAATAGGAAAGCGAGCGTAAAGTCCAAATTGGCTCAGCGTTCGGTATTTGCAGGAAACGAACGACGCGAATATCGGACAACGAAACGCGCAGGTTTCGCTTTATCCAACAAAAAAGAAAAAAAATATCAGAAAAAGGCAAACCGGCTGTCGAGTTCTCCCTTGGAAAATGAAAAACAACCAACAAAAAAATCATCAGTGTCTTTAAACGTTCCTGTTCAACACGAGAGCCAAAGAATACATCCAATTTGTTACGTCGATTAGGGATGGGCACTGATCACCACATTTTCTTAAGTGAATATTAAAAAAAAAAAAAAAAAAAAAAGGTACTTCGCCAATATTATCATTGAATTCAGACTGCTTGATTGCTTTCAAAATTTCCGTTCATGAAGCAATCTAAAAAATAAGTCGTGCCTTCATTTTTTACAGATACAAGCCAAATTTGGGACTTGAGATACAAGCAAAAATTGACGACCACTTAGACGGCAGCCGAACACTATTTGAGATACAAATGTGGTTACGGGACAGAGTAAGCTTGTATCCGGAGGCACCTTGTTTTCCTTATTTTGCAAATATTTTTACAGCCAACAGGGGGAGCTCCCACTTCTTCCCAACCATGTGACCAGCAGTTGACCAATCACGGCGTACGACAGTAAGACATTAAACGCCTCTTTCAGAAACTAATATTACACAAAAATGCTCTCTTCTCCCAAAAATTATCAATAATATAAATTTGGACAAAAACATATTCAAACCATAAAATAACTCCAAATGATAAATTTCATGTTTTTTTTTTTTTTTAGGTAAATTAGTGAGACATTTTGAAGAGCTGAAGTCGTAGAAAAACGGAGTGGTGGCTTTTGGCCAACTTGGCGAGTTGCGAGGTAGCGCACTGGAATCGTCAACGGGTTGTCATGCCCATCCGTAGTCGTCACATCGGCTCACAAACTGTACAAAAGCTGTCCTTGCTATGCCAGCGGTGGTACGAATTGCTCAAAAGTTGGTACAAGAAAGCGAGTGTAAATCATCTGCGTAACACAAACCCAAACAGTGGTCAAAAGATCATCGGGTGAAGCGGGGTACACACAAGCTCATTTCAACATTTTGCGATCCCAGTCACCGTTGCCTGATTGTCAGATGTTTGTAAAAGATTATCCTGAGCGATTATACTGTGGTGTGTGTTGAAAGTGATTTTGTTTCCCCTCCCTAATCGGTGAGGAAAACAATCGTTGCTGACGATCATAAATGTTAAATCTGTCTCGGCAAATCGGCCTCAGCGAGAATCAAAGTTTGGAACCGTAATCAACTTAGCAGACATGCTAACACTTTCTTCTTTCTTTTGCATTTTTCAGCAGTTCGGATGCCCTTTGGCACCATGGCGCCTCTCAAAGCTCAGCCGCGGTACTACCGCTAATAAATAACAGTTACTAGTTTCTCGTCATGTCTCGCCCATTTTGAAAATCGCTCATCGGCATGTGCGTACCCCGCTTCAAGCCATGTCGGCTTGTTTTCGGAATATTGCTCATCCTCTCGCTCCAAAAGATTGTCCCGAGAAGTTTGGGAAGCGGAAACTTCCCGGTGGTCTTGATTGTTTTCGTGTTTCCCTGACTGCGCGCTCGGCCGCTGGCAAAATGTCCGCCGCCTTGACGATGTAACATGGGCGGAGACTCAAGCAGGCGGCCGGTGGAGACGCTGGTGGACGACAGCAGTGACGGTCGCATATGAAAACGCCGTCAAAAGAGCCAAACAGTCAAAAAGGGGAATCGAGGGCTCCTACGTGAGGAATCAAGAAAAAAAAAAAGCAACAAGCGTGGCGGCGGGTTTTTCCGTCCACACGTTGTCTTCTTCCTCGATGGTGGCGGGAGAGAATCGTAAGGCAATCCCGGGACCGATGATGAGAGTTCACTTCCGAGAACAAAAAGAAAAGGAGCTGTACAAAATAGGTCATCTTACAAGTCATATTTCCAAAATATCTCTTCAAACTCAATGGCTTCTTCTTCAACAAGAAAAAGGGGGGGAAATATGAGGGGGGAAAAAAAATGCCATCAGCCTCCGTCCAGCGGTGACCAGAGTTTGTTTTTTCTTCTGTAACTCTTCTTCATCCAAAGAAAAAATCAAAAATCAGAAACCCGTGTTCCATCTTACAGTGCCTTCTCTAAAAAGTCCGGTCCCGTGACATTGTGGGGACCCCTTGGGGGGGTGCCGGCGCACCAGCCCGGGCCCGGGGGCCCTTCATCTGTGCTCCCCCCTCAGACGAGGGACGGCGGCTGGCCTGGGGAAGAGGAGGCCAAAGACGGCCATGGTGAGGCGCATCCAGACGGGCAGGTTTTGTCTCTGCTGCCTCAGGAACTGCGAGCAGACGCACAAAGAAAAACATTTGGCTCAAAAAGCTTGCCGAGTGGAAAAACAAAGGGTGATGATGTGATGTTGGCGTTCTCCTACGTGCGCTGGAACCAGTCGCTCTGGTTCCTGAACGCATCACATTTGTGACACGACAATCTGTACAATCTCACCACGTCCAATTCAAAATTCCGCCTTGACGAAGGTTAAAATGTTCACTGTTGATTATCGACAGGCCAGTTAGCCTAGCGGCTAAATGTTACTGTTGCTACTTTATTGTGGGACATGAGGACAAGCGTTTCAGAGAACAGATGGATGGATGGATGGATGATTCGGATTCATACAGAAAACAACAGAATAGATGCGTGTTCAACTCAATTATTTCCTGAGTATAAAAAGGCTCAATGCAAGTTCTGTATAAGACATCCTGTCAAAAGTCGATTTTCAAAGTAAAAGCACAGTTTGAGCCCACGTCCTGGGCCACATTAACAGTTGCACTCAAGCGCGCCCAAACGTTTGAGTGTGACTGGCAAGTAAGCCAGCATGGGCCCAACTAAGGATTTTACTTTGAAGGCTCTTGACAGGATGTTACACTGACCGATGCGACTCCAACTTGTCCGAGTGCTGCAGAGCAGACCGGGAGGCTTGTTATTGCTTTGAGTTGTAAATAAAGGTTGTCTGTTCTACACTTTTTATACAATACGAAAAAAAAAAAAAGTTTTTGAATGTCAACCATTTGATAAAGAAGGTGAGAAACATGATGGAATTGTAGTTTAATATTTTTGTGTGTCTGGAAATTGACATTATTGACTTTGGGAACTTTTGATTTTGTATGATTTTGTTTTTGTCAGACTTTCTGGAACTAATCATGGAGACTGCGGTTATGATGTATTTATTTGTGTATTCAAACAATTAATGTAGTACAGTACAAACATTTTTGCTTTTGTGCTAATTACAGTTTTCTTCCGTTATTCTCTGCAGGCTCAGCTCCCTTTTTGAAGTCTGCGAGCAAATAATCAAAGCAAAGCTCCGGCGGGTCGCAGTCAACCCCGAAAGAGGCTCCGTTTGCCGCCTGCCGTCTGATAGCGTTGCTCAAAATGTTGCACCGCGTTGCGTAAGCGACCTACAGTATCACATCAAGCAGCCGGGCCGCCGCCACGGGCTATTTGATGCAGAAGTGGCGCCCGCAACTGAGTTGAAGCGGTGCTGCTGAAGGGAAAACTAATTGTCCTTAATTGCCCTAATTCTACTCCGCTGAGCTTATTTAAACAGCAAAATCTCGTCACTGGCTAGATCAGGGGTGTCCAAAGTTGGGTATTTGTTGCACGTTTCTTATTTTGTTTTCTATGTCGTATATTATCATTAGCGTACATAGTTGTGCCTGTCACTATATGTCGCTGGCATAGATAGATGAACAAAGCTCGTTCCCAAACGAAATCACGTACAAAAAACAAAGCTACGCAGCGGCCGCCGAAAGAAGGAAAGCGCACGTGTTCTTCTGGGCATGGAAGCGTCTATTAGCGATGGCGCAGGATTGGGCCCGCTGCTGCCGAGGCGAGACAATGCGCGCTCTTATCTGCGTCGCTGTGGCTTGCGCGCACTTGAGAGGAAGGACAAGTGAGCGATTGTGGCCCAGTCGTCGGCATCTTGCTGACTGTGCCTATGAGCGGCAGGTTATTTTTAGACGAGCGCATAAACACAAACAGGGAGACGATCATGCTTTGCTTTCTCAATCTTTGTCTCCATCTTTCTTGTAACAATTCCTCCCTCCTCTTTGTCTCTTCGGCGTAGCCGCGCCTTGTTGTCAACAAGGCGCACACAAAAGCAGCAGATAAGAAACGTTAGCCCTCTTCCAGTTACCCATTAACTAACTTTGTGATCATGTGACCAACTTATCTGGGGCCGACGTACATACTCAAACATCTCCGCCCCATCATTAGTGTAAACAGAGATACAATAGAAGTGTATGCGCAGCCTGGTTTGTGGCAATGTCACCGTAGCACAGCGTGCCTTTGTAAGAAAGGAATGCCCTCGTGACACGCTACGGACAAACAACATTGGCCATTAACTCATTTGCACCCAAAAACTTATACATAGGTTCTATTTTAAAGGTTTTAAGTGTCCCAAAGATGTATTTGTACGTTTTTTTTTCCTATGCTAGAGCATACAGAAGGCTTTGATGCAGCCACAAACGGCCAGCAGGTGGCAGCAGAGCAAAAGAGATTTTTGAATAATGATCAAATTTAGCTATATTCTAATGCTAATTGCTGCGAAACGGAAACAGATAGAAATATACTTTTTTCCTGCTGAAAGAGATTCTTATCTTTCTTTTGGCTTATGTCTTTACAGCAATAGAACACAATATTTTGTGAGCCTTGCAAAATTAGTCAGCCGGGAGCAAAGGGAATTGTTTCAGTGAAAATGGCTGCAAGTGAATGAGTTAATTAGACTGCAATTACAGTACATGTGTTTTTCTAATATCGTCATATTGACACGCATAGTGAGTGGACCTAGAATCGACACTTGTGGAACGCCACATGCTGAGTGGACCTAGAATGGAGACTTGTAGGACACCGCTAGTTTTTTTACTGTTGGAATTTAGGCATGTTTAGTTACCACACAAAAACCTTGTCGCAGTTTGTATTTAGTCGCAGGTGCTTGGACTCAACCGGCAGGTAAACGAGCGGTTGAGTAGAAGCACTTGCGGCTAAAGCCAAACTGTGGCGGGGTTTTTGCTTTCTGGACGCGCACAAGGCACATTTCTTAGTTGTATATTGATAAATGAAGTCCTATTTATAGTTTGTGACGTATCTAATGAGTGTCCGTCTACTTGCTTACCACTTCGATGTGATCCTGCTGGAACTTGTCTCCGATCTCCCGGAGTTTCTGCCCGATTTGCGTCTCCACGCTCACCGCCGCCTGCTGCTGGCCGGGTCTCTCCGCCATCCTGTCATCTTCCTCCCGCCGCCGCCTGTCTTCCTCTGCCTCCGCGGCTCGCCGCGCTCCCCGGTCCTCCAGGGGCTCGAACTGCGCGGGGAAGTGCGAGCGCAACGCGGCGTTGCCTAGGAGTTACATCAATTCAAATTCAACTTGGGAGTCCAAGTAGATTCTAAAAAAAAGTTTAAAAAAATAACCCAAATTGGGTCAAGAATGGACTGACCCAACTTTTCAAGAGTTATTTATTCCCAAAAGTTGGGTTAAATTAAATTAATAACCTACAAAGAAACCTAATTATTTGGGTTGTTTTGTGGGCTAAATGAATAACCCAATTGAATTGGGTCAAATGTGAACTGACCCAACTTTTTATTTAACCCAAAAAGTTGGGTCCCAAAAAATAATAACCCACAAAGCAACCCAATTATATGGGTTATTCATTTGACCCAAATGAATAACCCAAAAAGTTGGGTTGGTCCCCTTTTGACCTAATTTGGATTATTTTTTGACCCAAATGTTTATAGTGTATCACTGTATGAACAGATTTCACCAAATCCTCCAGTGGATGTAAAACAATCGACCTCAGTTAAGGACAGCAGAAGACTCACACTTTCAAGAACGCGAGTTCGACGGAAAAACATCTCATTATCGCCCCAGTGAACTTTTTTTCTTCATGCAGGCAATGTCACCGAGTTCACCCGTCGCCTCCAGCAAGCTTTTTCTCCATGGGAATTTTGACTTTTTGTTTTTTTCATGTCATGTGCTGAATTGTCTCACTAGTTCGCCTTGCGTGCGTGCGTGCGCGCGTGAAATTGGGACGCAGCCAAGGGTATGACATCCATTACTGGTTTCGATTACGGCGAGCGACGGGGCTAACGACGGCCAGACAACCTGAAACAATGGCACTCGCACCGTGACGCTGAGTCAACAAACAAAACACGCCGCTGCCGCACGAGGCCACTCGATTCACTTTGGCTGATGTCACACTGATTTGATTAGGATGTCGTAAAACAATACAGAAGTTCAACGGGGAGATTTATTTGTGTGGTTAAGTGCACGTTTGTGTATACAGTGCATGCATCCACGCCAAGCGCGCTTTCATCACATGACGCAAAAGCTATTAAGGGATATGAGCACATGTTATTCAGAGGCAGGACATCAGGACCAGGAGCTTTCCGCCCCCCCCACTAAAGATTTGTCACAATTTGGCTTTTTTTTTACTCCGTTGATTCATTTTGTAAACAGAGTGGAACCCTTAAAAGGTTTCCCAGAACAAATTATGAAAAATAAGATCCAGGGTCACGCTCATGCAACGTTTATTAACTGTGCAAAAAAAGTTTAATTAAGAATGTTTTTTTTTTTTGTTTACATTCTTAACCGTCACGTGTGGAAATAAAACGTAAACAAAACCCTTTTAACTTTAATGACAGATGACTTGACTATTGAACAGATTGTCAACATTATTTTCTATGAGAAAATATGTCGTGACTTAAACCAGGGTTTCCCTTCAGTGCTCAACTAAGTTACTTGTAATCAGATTAAGATGATATAATTAGGTTCAATTGCAAACATTTTCCAGGAAAGTTCCAAAAGTATTCTTTTTTGCACAAGGGGGAGATGTTTGCAACATGGGTTCTCGAGGCCAGCGAGCACTGATTCATTTATCGCCTGCACTCAATGACCTTCTATAGAAGTACCGCGACTTACCAGTGCCGCAACTTCGGACATTTTCAAGTTATGAGCCATCACTTGCTGGTTTTTGTTTCGCTTTTTTTTTTTTTTTTTGCCTGGTGACGTAAGCGAGCTTCACGCGCGCCATCACTTGGTGAAATGAAAACAAAAATTGGGCAAAGAAAGGTCCTGTAATGCCCTGGCATGTTGAGTGACTTTCAGCCATTTTATTGAACTTGAGAAAAAAGTCAAACAAATACAAAATGAATACACTCGCAAGGAGCTGTTGTAGGCCACAATTTATCAGTTGTTTGTACGCAGGCTAACCTGACTCCAGTTGCTGACGGTGGTTATTAGGCCACGCCCATCAACGGGATACATCCGGTGTACAAATACTAGAGTATCTACTACAACTCAACCAATTTTTTGAGGCCGAAGCCGATTTCGATATAAACCGGTTATTTGGCCGCTTAGTTGACGAAAACACATGATAAATTTTTTGCTCCCTAATGCTTTAACTCAACAACTTACCGTGAAAGGGTACGCGATGCTGCATTTGCAAGGTGCACGCCAGTGCGGCGATGCTGTTGTCGTCGTGGACGCGCGGCGCAAGCGCAAGCGTGGGCGCGACCGCGGGGGTCCGGCGAGCGTCGATCTGCGTGGTCCGCTCTTCGTATTTGAGATCCCTGAAGGGCGTTCTCCAAAGCTGCGAGATGGGCCGCGACGTGTCCTCCTCCTCATCGTCCATCGGACACCACAGCGGAAAGGTCCCTGCGGACACGGCCACAGCGACGCGGGAACGTCAACCAAGTGTGACACATGCTTTCAAACCTGCGCTACAAGTGTGATTTGTTTTGAGGGGAAACAGAAAAAGGAAATGAAAACGGTGGCGTGTGTTATCAGCGGAAACTTTGCCCTCTGGCAGATGGAAAATGATCTCAGTGTGTCAACAATAAATGGTAATAAATCATTAGTCACCGTAATGCCTGGTAAGAAGCTTATGCTTATGTGAGCTAATGCTAAAAGACAAACAAGAAAGCGTGCGGCTTAGCGTGGATTCATATGTTGCTCATCCCTTTCACGAGGCCGCCATCCGTGTGCCGGCGGAATGTATGGAAAGACCCTGCGTGGGCGGATGTGGTGGGTGGCCAGAAACGCAGCACAAGCGGGCACATTTCGTCAAGCTGTTCGCGCCAAGTGCTGATTTCAGCGCCAGCCAAAGCATCCACACAGGTGCCTTTTTGCTCCCTTCACAGCGGAACCGTACAATTCCGAGGCTGTGCAACTCGGAAACCAAAAATACGCCTCCAGGTTGACGAGCTCCCTCGTGCAGATAGCGCACACAGTCAGCCATGTTATGATTCTCTGTCCAGGCTACTAAGAACAATATCAACATGTTGACACTCCTCGGAAGGACCCCACCCTATCTTAGCTCTCTGCTCACCATGCATACCACAACCCGCACTCTCCATTCTAGCACTTCTATTAAACTCTTCATTCCCAAAGTCTGCGCTGCCTTTGGTTGAGTTTTTCAATTTTCTGCTACAAATGACTAGAATACCCTGAAGCAAAGAATAAAACTCACCTCATCCATCCCAATATTTTTTTTATGATCGCTGCATTAGCTTACTATGTGCTATAATGTAATGTAAATATATCAAATGTATAGTTTCTTGCCTATGAAATTGCTTTGTTTTACTTTGCTATGTGCGGCCAGGTCGGCATTGCAAAGAGAATTTGTTCTCAGTTGCCTTACCTGGAAATAAATGAAAGTTCAAATGCAGTCTATAGGGGATGCAGCTTGCATTCTCAATATAGCACAACAGAGTAAACACGCCCTTTTTACTCGTAGAAAATGTTACTTAAAACTTTCTAGCAACTAGCAAAGTTCATAAGGGTGTTATTCTTTCAGTTTTCAGTTCTCAACACTACAGCCCCAGCAGCGTTGACAATTTGTTTATGACGTGATAGTCTCATCCTGATATGGATTATTGCAATTTCAATTTTTCCAGATCCTTGCACCAGCATCTCGGTCTGCTGTGCTGTATTTGGAAGATGGCGCACTTGAGCACGCAGTGGATTAGTTTCCTCATGCACACCACAGCTGCAAGATAACAACAACAACAAGCTCCGTTCCCCTTGACTCGCTCCACCTCGCAATCTCACATAGGCTGCTCACTCGCTGGCTGGCTGGCTGGCGGCAGGTGTACAAAACGGCAACGGGTGCGGGTGAAGCCAAAGTTGCGCCGGGTGACTCACACCGCCGCCGCAGCCGTTTCATAAGGAGATGATGGCTCTCATTCCATAAATGTTTGAGCACCCTTTCCTCACTGGCAACGTGCAACTGTCTACCCACAATCTCTTCCTCTGTCTCAATTTGTTTGTATTTTCTTTTCTCATCTTCTGTCTCCTTTTGTTGTGCAAGTGCAGACAAACAGGGTTGGGCTGACTGATAAACACTGAGGCTGCTGAAACTGGAGACAGTCAACTGGTATTGTGTTGAAGTGAGTCCGACCGGTAATTATCCCCAAAAACCTCACCAAGTCTAAGAAGAATCAACATCACCAAAACAATGACTGATTATGAGTGTTCAAATGATATTGCAGGACAAATTTGTGAAACTGATGATACCAATCGCGCCAAGAGAGCCTCCAGAAAGTTTTGCATGCACGAACCCGATGCTGAACGCAATCTGGTGGGTTGCTCCATGGTGTCAGACACATAATGAGCATCATCAGAATTCACAAGCTTGGCATGCGTGGCCCCCAGGGGCAGGGGGGCAGGCCTGCCAGCCACCACAAAGCTGAAGCATCAACTGTCTCCCTCTGCTGCTCCATCTGTGCACTGGGCTCTTTTCCATGCAAGGTTCAAGCCCCACTGCACATCACAACAGACAACAACACTGATCAAATAACTACTGATTCAAATCGGAATTGCGCGCAGCGGACCTAACTACGCTTGTGATGAAAAAAAAAAAAAAAAAAACTCAACCGTTTCATGAATACACTTAGTTTGCCAAGTTGAAACGGTTCATAAGTGGGCACCGGAGGTCCGGCGGCAGCTTGCGGGGTCTTAAGCCGCGGCAGGCAGCCTCATGCCGGGGTTGGTCGGCGCGTCAACACCCCCACAAAAAAAGACGCTTAACAATAACATTAATAACACATTTACTGCTCTAATACGCTTTAATTAACAAATACCAATCATGATTTACACATGCGTTAAAAATAAGAAAGCACGTTGTAGTAATTAAGGGCAGGTAAACGACTTTTAGCATGACTCGCCATTTTGTCTCATTTCACCAGTTTAATACTTTTCTCGTTACGTCTCTTTAACAGTTAAACGGACGAAAATAAGACAAATATGTTGAATTAAAACAGGTCAAAGTGTCCTTACGTGCCTTTAAACTAGACAAAAAGCTTGGAATGAGCGTACTTCACAACTTTGAATGAGAAAAACAAACGACTTTATAGAAGGTGGGGCGGGGGCGCTGCCCGAGAGAGGGGGCGTTTGGTCACCGTAACCTGGCCAAACTAAATCCAATATAAGTCCTTTATTTTCAATAACACCGCAGCAACACGGTTATTTCAAAAGTTCAACCCTTTAACGGCTCAGTCGCCCAAAGCTCCGGGCGAGTTCAACCCGGACCCCCCCCGACTCTTGCCCGGGCATGCCCAGCAGCCTGGCCGCCTTCCTCTTCCTTCCGCCGGCGTCACTCTTCCACATTCACGCCAACAAGGTGAAGAAACTCACCGCCAGTAAAAGCGTTTTCCGTTCTAATGGGTGGTATCTTGACAAGTGGCCTCGATTTTTTTCCCCAAAGCACTCGCGTTAGGTCCGCTCCTCGCTTTACAGCGGCTTGTGGTGCATTTGGCGGAGAGGCGGCGCGGGACGCTTGTTTTGCCTGAGTTGCTTGGAGACTCCGCCCGCCTCGATTGGAGAGCACACCCCTTAACAGCTCATGGAGAGCGGAGAGGGGGGAGAGAAATGCTGCCTAGCAGGCTGTGTTTTCGAAAAAACACATCATACATGATCGGCACCGTCAAATAAATTCTTTCCGTTTGGTTCCTGCCTTTTGAGGAACTTCTAAAACGCGGAAATAACAGTTTATTTTGACCAACAAAACAAGTAATCATTGATATATCATACAATTAAAAAAAAATAAATCATGTATTTATTCTTTCACTATCCATGTGCGCTTTAAACATTTTCTATCAGTGTCCAACTCAGTAATATCTGTCTGGATGCTCTATATTTGTATGTGTTGCAGCTCTAAAGCAGTAATTTGAACATTTATGATGGCGGAACAGCTATGCTAAATTCTGTTAGCACACCAATGGCGCTTCACATTATATGTTAGCATTAAGCTAATGGTGTTTGTCTCGCCATTTTGTGCTTAAGTAGCAGTTATTTCAAAGTTTATAATTAAGTAACATCTAAGATTAGCTCCGTTAACCTGTCTATAGCGTTTCATATTATATGTTAGTAATAAGCTAGCACACTTTTCATTAGGTTTGGGGGAACAGTTTGGGGTTTAAATGCACAATGTTACAAACACGTATTGCTTAATTGACAGTGGTGGGATGTAATTAAATACAAATATTGTGTAACTAATTCGATTTTTCAGGTAAATCTAGGTTTAGTAGCGCACCCCACCTACCGCCCCATTGATGGCTGGGATAGGCTCCTGCATGCCTGCGACCCTCGTGAGGATAAGCGGTTAGGAAAATGGATGGATGGAGAGTATGTATGATCATTCTTGTGCCGTTTTACGCTGAAACCATTTGGAGACCCCTCTCGGACCCTTCAACAATAAAATACAAACATATAGACAGTTCTCAGCACTGTTTCAAATTCCCTGTGAACATAATCTCTACTTTCCTATCAAAGTACACTCACTACAATACTACAGTTACAATATTTTTTCTTGAAATTACCTGGACCTGCCACAAAATGCAAAAACATGACATTTTAAAATATTTTAATTAGCATATTTTAGGTCACTTTAGGAAAAATCCATCGCCAGGGTGAAAGAAGGACTTTTTTTTTTTTTATTGCTGTCATGTGTCAAAGTGGGTCAAATTTGAGCACATAAATGCTATGGCAGTAAACAGTTGGGAATAAATTAATACAATTCCATGGCCCAAATATTAAAATTGAGGTTGAAAACGGAGGTGAGTGCTTGTTGAGGACGATGGTTGTCAATCGTGTTTTCATGGGGTTAAAAAAAAAAAAACAGTGCATGTCTTTTTAAGAGACCCATTCCTCCCTTTAGCCGCCAAAAGCTGGTGACAGGGCGCGGACCAATCAGGAGGTTTGTTTTGGTCCCGCCTTCTGCTCGGTTCAGACCGACACGTGGAGGGGTGGAAAACACACACAAACCCGAGCAGTCACGTGACTCGCTGGCTCACAGCTCAGCTGATTGGAAGGCGCTCGGCGATGGAGGCACGGCACGCACCCGACGCACCCAATTGCCGCGGACGGGTGGGACCACCGCGCTCGTGCTGTCAAGGCAACAAATGGATCCCGCCGCCGTGTGTGCGTCTCTGCTTTCAGGCGAATAGTATTCATGACTCATGAGCTGTATCAAAAACAAATATGGATACAAGATCTTTTTTTGTGTGTGCTTTTTTTTTTTTAAGGAACACACGTATTTAAAAAATATATATATATATTATGTCAAGTATGCCTGGAATTCATCTTAATGTGAAAAAAAAAAGTATTGTAAATTTGACAGCGCAGAGACGAGTGCTGCGTTTGAACGAGGCGCTTTAAAACAGCCATGTCAGCATGAAGCCCTGGTCCACACGTTGGAATCTAAAAATATAATGCAAAAACGCCCTCCTCGCTCGTCGCTTTCTCTCTGCACTCACTCGTTGCGCACAATGAGGCACTCTAAAGCAGCCACATCAGCGGACTATCCAAAGGGACATTTCTGAATTAGCTTAGACGATGTTATTTTTGTAGTTCCAAATGTCTCTCTTCCTGTTTACTCAATCAAATGAAGTCTCATGTCATCCCGTTTAGGCAGCGCACTGACTAGTTGGGTCTGAATTTGCTTGGATTTGTTTTGCAGTTTAACATGAATATTTTCTCTTTCTGTTTACTCAGCATTTTAATCACGATGGAAGCCTATTTAAGTCGCACACTCGCTGGATCTGAACTTGCTCTGATTTGGGTTTGAACTTTTCCCGTTTTAATCTCTATAACAACCCATTCATACAGGACACTAGTTGGGTCTGAAATTGTCCCAATTTGGAGTCAGCAACACACTGATCACTCTCATATGTGAGCGATCGACGGCAATCAATACGACACATTGAGCACCCGCTTCATGAAATCAAAGCGTCTTGTGCAGCTCGGTGGCTGCGGGCGGCCGTACACAAACGTGACGGATGTGTAGTGACAGCGCAATAAATGGCGTGCGTGCTCGCTGACCCTCGCGGCGGGGGCACGCAGGGCATCAATGGAAAGAGGAAGGAAAGAAACAAATCAAGAGGTTAGCGAGTATGCAGGACGGAAAGTAAAAAAAAAGAACAAATAGAATCAAGAAGTTTGTGAGAATAGAGGAAGGAAAGCGAGACGATTTGATAACACGTCGCACGCGAGTGACCCCGGGGAGCATTTGGGTCAGGCCCGCACAGGATGTTTTTACTTTTCACACTGTCGGTGTGATTTTGTTCTTCTTCAACTTTTCACACCAAACTCGCTGGTTTATTGTCAAGCAAACAACACTGCTCTCACTCGCTTGGCAGAGCTTGTTAGAGTGGCCCCCCCCCCCCATCACCATGTTGTATCCGCCTCCAAAAATGTGATGAAAAAAAAAAAAAGGGACCGCACCCAAAATGTTGTATGAGAGGGATTGTTGTTTTCTTACCTTTCTCCCTCCCTCAATCTGCTTTTGTGCCGCCGCTGCCCATTCATGCGAGCTCAGATGGAAAAGATGCAAAATTGTGGCAGTTATTCTGCATAATCTGCCATCAAATATTGATACGGGGCCCTCGCCGCCTCGTTACGAGCACATGTATTGTTACTTAGAAAGCACAGCAGCCATGCACATTTTTTTTCTCTGCCATTGTTACATTTGAGATGGTGTAAAAGGAGGAGTCGTTTTGAGGATAATTACAGTATTTGTGCAAATAGAGTCGGGCAGTGTTTATTTACTCAAGTGCGGAAGGGAGGGAGCAGTTGGAACGCAATAAACATCAAGTCCAATTGGAGTTTAAGACCTAATTAAACGCACTCGGCCGCATGTCTACGGTCTACCAGAAGGCTCATTGCTGCTTTTTGTGATATCGTAATTTAGAAAGCCTAAAGACAGCTTACCTGCCCAAGACTTGACAGCTAGACTAGCTGAAGACCTGCAGCCACTTTCAAGTGATTACAAACACGACACCGTTTGTCAAATGGTAAGCAGATCTGTATTAAATTGCATTGGACACACAGATTAGCATGAGCGAACAGTTCTGGTGTTGCCTTTAGATATGAGTTGAACTCATTCAGTGGTCATGCTCATATCTTAAATCGTATTTCTCCATTGTAATGAATTGGAATTTCATTAATCTGTTCCAACATTGCTAATAGGGATACAAAACCGACATTTTCAAAACAACTGTCCGTGACCCAGTAATCGGCAGTAGCATTGGTCATTTTTCGCAGAGGATAAAGAATATATGCCATGCTGTTATTTTGTCTATGTGTTTATGCAGCGTTTGAGTTCAAATGTCTGCTCCTTAAAGGATTATAATGCCGCCACATTGATGCTATTTGTTAGCCCATCTACGCCCCCCCCCCCATTATGTGTTAGCATAACGCTTGGTAAATACACAACATGTCACTGTGTTAGTTTTATATTCAGGCATTTATGCTTTTGAATTCTGGGCACCACTTCCACAGGTGGATGTTGCTGGCCTGCCGCAACGCCCTAGGCACGTTATAGAGCGGCCTAAATGTCCCAACAAAGCAAGCTGATTTCAACAAGACAAAAATATTGTGGAAGGTGTGCTGTAATTCTTGTTTATTGGGATATTATAAAAGAAGATGCATGGGAACTGTTGTAAATTGTGAAAAAAAAAACAACAACAGTTTCCTCATTATTGTGGCATTTTTTTCCCCAGTCGGTGCTGCTGTTTTGGATAGCAACTGCAACTTCAAACAGGCTTTGCGGTTAACATGCGAGTTAATTAATGCTTACTAATCGTTACTTTTCCAGAAGCTTCTAGTTGAGATGCTTCGTGGGTGTGTCTTCTATTTTGGCGAGGAAAAGAATGGAAAACAAACAAACAAACCAACGGTAATAATAATCCCAGTAGAGCTTGAGCGTGTTTAGCTGCGGTCTGATGTAATTGCCTACTCGGAGCCCCGTTTTAAAAAGGTGGGTCATTTCAAAAAGTAATTAGCGCACCGCATGCTTGTTTTCCCTCTCCTAGCAGCGCTCGTTATCAATAAGTAATTAGTCTTCCTAAACAACAGCTCCCACAATTTCAATTGTAGTCCATTAGCGTATTAGCAAAGGACTCATCACTTACAGTACGGTTGAGACAAGTTGCGCCAGGCCGTTAAGCGCATTTGCGTTGCAAATCTTTTTTCTTTTTTTTTTCCCCCTCCCTGATGATGATTTGCAGTCTCACGCTTTCTCAAAGTAATTGCCTGTCATTTATTGCTTTGACGCTTTTTTTGTGCGGCCGTCCTTCCAAAGAGATACTCGCGGAGCTCGTAATTCGTCAGGTGCGCCGGCACCCGACGTGTCCCGGCACTTTTCCAAACTATTTTTGTTGCTATCTCCCCGTTTGATGTTGGCGCCAGCGAGCTATTTCGGATTGTGCGCCGCCAGCAGAGGTGACGGAGCTCGGCGCGTTTGAAATGAAACAATTTGCTTAGCGGCTTGGTCGTCTAATGAGGCTTGACGTCCAGACTGGCTTTGTTTTTTTTTTACTCGTCAGTCGCTTCGCAAACCCAAACAAACCCGGCGGCGGCATTGTCGAAGCTTAAAGTCACACTTCCTTTGCAAATTCAGAATTATTTGACTGATGATTGCAGGGAAAGAGTTACAGACGTATAGTTTTAGTCCTACTACAGACTTTAAACAAATTCAAAAATACTTAAACTTATTCAAGTACATTTTCTCACTTTTTGCTGTCAAGAATTAACAGACTATTTTGTATGACATCACTCAAAGAAAACGAAAAGACTCACTTGCATTGTTTACTGTAGAAGTGACAAAACAAAAATACACAGGAAAAACTGTTGGGCCAAAAATGGACTGATCCTCTATTTGGGTCAATTTGACCCAACTTTGAGTCACGAAATGGGTCTTTCAGAGTAAAACAACTCATAAATATTGGTCATATGCTTTACTTGGGTCAAAAAAATTAGGTCATCTTGAATAAAACAACCCAGGTCAAATTGACCCATAAAGTGGATCGGTCCATTTTTGATCCATAAGTGGGTTATTTTTGACCCAACTGTTTTTAGAGTGTAATTAAACATTCTGTATTTATATGACTAAAGTGTTCACACAAGTCATATTAATTTATCTAAAAAAAAAAAAGGTCAGCTAGCCTAATGCAAACATATAATGGGAAACGCATTATACAGGCTAACGGAAATTAGCACAGATGTTACGATAATCACAAATGCTACTTTAAAGTCCAAAAAGAGTCCAAATAAATATATTTTGTGTATTTGACACACCGTGCCAATTTAGAATAATTAAAATTAAAAAAATCACCACATATTCAACAAGAGGCTTTGAAATCACAAAACCGCAAGCTACAGCTTCTGCCCTCAAATGTTGAGGGCGTGTCCGCTGAAACCCCGCCCACCTGTCAGCTGTCAATCAAATATCTGTGCAGCAACCTGGAAAAATGCCTTGCATCTTTCCAAACATACTCTCACTCAGCGAACATGCTTTTTGTTGTTGTTGCTGCTGTACTAGAAGAACGTGTAATTGCACATCCACTAGAGTAGGTGGCAGTGGCGCTCTCATTATTATAGTGTTCGCAGAGTATTAGCTCCTCCGCAGACAATTGGGGAGTTGGGGGGATTTGCGTCGCAAAAAATAATTGAGAATGACTACATGTTTGAATGGTGAAACCGAGGCTCTTCCATGCCGTGACAATGAGGCACTCTAAAGCAGCCAAGCTCCGGTAAGGTAAGCTAAATTGCCGAAAGTGAAAAAAAAAACAAAAACGTTTGAGTCTATTTCTAGGTTTGTAGATGACCCTAAATCCTGATTTTGCCAACGCTTTTAAATTTTTTTACGAGCACGACTTGATGGCGAATCCACACGAAAGCGACGCCGAGCCGTTGGTCCGATTGAAAACCGCCGTTTGCCTCGTCTGTCAGCAGCTCTCGATTATCAGCACAGGTACAGCCCATGAAGGCGGCTCACTCCAGGTTCATCCAAAGGTAACGCATTTGACGAGCAGCTTGAAGGCAAACGCACGCATGCGCATCCCTCGCAGAGTGTCGTGACACCACTTTTAATGCCGCGTGTATTTAATGTAATCCTGAGGAGGAGGAAAGAAAAAAAAAAAAGTGCGTGTGGCGTGCAAATGAATTGGCGTCTTTGCCTGGCAGCTCCGCTGACATCTATTTGTAGTCAATGAAAAGTTGAAGCTGCAGCGGCAGCCTTGTAAACAAACCATCTGTCACCCTGGCAGCTTGTCATAGCGTGACACCTGCACACCGTCCAAGTCGGTGTCACAAGCTATTCGCACTCTCGGGGAGTTGTTTATTATGCACGCGCCATTGCTATTGTTTCATATTTTTACACCTCATTTATTATGACCGTATTTAGCCATCAATCGTCACCAAGGCAGAATGGAAAGTCAGCTTTGTTTACCTTTGCTACCTGTACAACTGGAATAGGACGGCTGGCACTCGTACAAATACATACACGCGCACTTGCCGGTTACTACAAATGGACTTCAAGCAGTTCCAAGGTTAATTTATGCTTTGGTTTAAAGAGCAACACCAGTTAAAAGTTGCTTTTAGAGGGGATGAAAAGTGTCAGGTGCGAAAGTGCGTTTGGATGGTTTATTGTGATGTAGCAAGCCACTGAGACATTTCATCTAAACCGCATCATTCAAACATGACAAGTTGCACACCACAGCTGCGTAAGCCGGGACGTCTGTGAGATAAGGCGGAAGAATACGGCGGGGCCTTGAGATACAAGTCAACCACTTGCGAGTGGGAATTTGAGACACGAGCGCTGTATGGGGGACAGTGAACTCAACTCAACTTACTTTACACCCTTGTGTATTGAAAACAATCAAACAACTTTGCCTTAGGAATCCGTCCGTCTTCTTCCGCTTATCCGGGGTCGGGTCGCGGGGGCAGCAGCTTTAGCAGGGAAGCCCAGACTTCCCTCTCCCCAGCCACTTCAGCCAGCTCATCCGACGGGACCCCAAGGCGTTCCCAGGACAGCCGAGAGACATAGTCATAGATAGTCACAATCAGACAACTTTGCCTTAGGAATTGCTAGCTTAATGCTAACCCATAATGGGAAATGCCATAGCTAAGCTAAGAATTAGCAGCGATTGCAGTGATGTTCTAACTAGGGCTGGGTATCGATTCTAAATTCCTCAATCGATTCGATTTCGATTCACAAGAGTTCAGTTCGCTTCGATTTGGATGTTTTTCCGACTCGATTCACTTTGCATCACGATGCATTTTTGTTCCAGTACGCTTGTGGTTGAAGAGGGCGTGGCTGTTCTCGCACTCAAGTGCGCATTGAAGAGGCAATAATGAGATTTTGGGGAAGGAGCGTGTCGGATGTGATGACTGGCTTGCTTTTGCTGGAGACGGGAGCTTGAAATTGTGAGGAAAACGTGCTGCTCTTCCATGTTTTTGCAGCACCGCGGGGGGGTTAAGTGGATGTTGTTACCATGCAAATTGTCAAGCCGTCAAGTGTTTCAGGCGCGCCGACTGTTCTCCAAAGTTGCTCGCCGTCGTTGCTTTTATACGCTCGCTCTTTAAAGCACACGCTCCTTTCCGACGCCTCATTGGCCGCCTGTGTCGGCAGGTTGGTTGCCGTGTCGGTGAAAAAAGAAAAAGGAAAAAAAGAAAACAAATCATTGAGAGACGGAAGTGGCGGATGGAAATAGAGTCGGAGTTGCTCTTGTTTCTACGGTAACTGTGGACTGGGAGGTACCGGGGGATAAAAGCGGAGGCAAAACAAACCTCCCCTCCCCGCTCCGGTGGCAACAGCGCGGCAATTGGTTCTCGTTTCCTGCAAGGACAGGAAGGAAGGGTAGGCGAGGATGGATCGAAAAAAAAAAAAGAAGGAAAAAAAAAAAAAAGAAAACACAACAAGGCTCCCGAGTAGCCTGGGAGACGGTTGCATCAGAAAAGCAAGACACAAACATGCACACTTCACTCGTACGTGCACAGAAACACACACAAGCAGCCCATCACATGCTCCCCCCCACCCTCACCCCCACCCCCAACTTCACTTCTTCTTCATCTTCGCTATCTCCCGCCAAAACATCCACTGCCAAACCTGCCTAGAAACCGGCAGGGGGAACTTCCGGCCCGCTGATTGGCTGAGCTCCCTAGCAACGGCGTGCGCTCGGGCAGCCAGTCAGGCGCGTCGCACGAGGCACACTGACCCAATGAGACAGATTATTCCGAGGCAGCGGGCAGGCACAGTGACCTGGTAACAGGCGGAGAGAAGCCAGGCAGGCAAACGAACGCTAGAGGCGGACGAGAGACCGGCCCTCCTTGATTGGTCCGGGTTTTCCTACCTGGCCCCCATTGGCTGCCGGCTCGTCTCTCCTGCAAGTCATTCATACAAACAATTTCCTGGCCGCTTTAGATCCTCCGCCCTTTGCCGCCCTCACTTGCAGCGGCCGCCCTGCCCTCAAGGAAACTCCGCTGGCCCAAGGTCAGGGCGCAGGCACCCGCGCCAGGATTGGCTGAGGCGGGCGGGAGCGCTCGGGCGTCCTAGTAACAAGTGCAGCTCGTCATGTCAACACGGGATTAAAGCCAGCCCATCAACAGCTTGTTTGACAACACCAGCGGCTATGATCAGCTTGTTATGCTCGGATTCTTCGTTCGGGGGATCTTCAACTTTTTGGGCTCGGGTCAGTCTGGGGGTGTTAAGACTTTTGCAATTAATGGAAATTCAATTCCGATTCCAATTGTTACACTCCACAATTACACAATCAGCATAGCCTCAAAGTATAAAAAAAGAAGAAGAAAAGATTATTATTAATAATTTTGAATTGTTTAAATTGATACATTTGCACATTTTTAAAATTTTAAAATAACTAATTTAATAAATTGAGTTTCATCCAAAAGAAACTTGCATAATTGTAAGTGTTTATTTTTATTTTTTTTTAACATTTTAGATTTAAACACATAGCTTAGCAATGCTAATACTAGCACTAGGAAATGGCACATTCACAGTACTGATGTAAAATGACAAAAAAAGCCTCTCGAACTGAGCTGTACCATATCTAATCGAATTTATTTATTGGATGACAACATGACGTAAAAAAAAAAAAATATATATATATGGAGGTAAATTATCCCAGTGTTGTGTTCTTGGGTCTTCTAAGCCAGAGTAAACAACCACAGCAGGCACTGTTGTTATGGACACGGGTTCGAAGCGCCTCATTCAGCACTCGCCGCATTTCTCGCTGTGCATTTTACAAATGCTTAGTTTGTTTAGGAGCACGTTAACATTCCAAATTGCTCGCTCCAGCAGCGTGGGGAATTAAAGTCAATACCCCGCAGGATCAGGAGTTCACGGCAGATAGTTAATGAGTTCAGCCAGAGAAATTCTGTGAATTTAGCACGCCGCGCATACTGCCAAATGCTACATAGCTGCTGGGCGGGAATATTATAGAGCTCGCGATTAGTAAAAAAAAAACACACACACACACACAAAAAAAACATGAGCATCCAGCACAGAAATGGCTTATGTACTGTGGTGAGCCCTGACAAATGAATTTTCATGTCGTGGATAAAGACTTTCTGCCTGTGGTTCTGTTGAATGTCCATGCCCAGATTTAAACCCAGAAATGCAGAATGATGCGGACGTGCTAACCACTAGCCCACAGTGCTGCCTCCACTTCATATCATTAGCATAATTATGTGTGTTGGCGCATACGCACCCACACACATTTACAGTAAGCGCGTGTACGTTCCCGGACTTCCCAAATCACTTCTCGGAGTCCCCAGAGTCCAAAGCCGCCCCGGGAGAAGTGAGACGCAAAAGATCACAACGCATTTAGTGGCAATCACAGGAGGATTTTCTCGCACTTTTAAGTGCGTTCGTACCGTACCATGCAATGTCAAAGTCAACGTTGGCTGGGAGCTCAGCCGGGTGTGCCAGGTGTGCGCAGGAGACGAGATGAAACAAAAGTGGTGGAGGTCTTACAGCGGGCAGAGATGAAAAATATTTGGCGGTTTGAAGCCAAATCAAAGCAATTAGAAAAGAAATGACAGACGGCGCCTTGCTAGTGATTTTGATCGCCGATTGATTAATCGTGTCTTGAAGCTATGGAGGCAAAATGGAGTGCACCTGCTTGGCTGATTTGTTCGTTTGGTCTCAATGAAGTTGACTAACTAAACTACTGTAGTATTCAACCAACAGGCTTTTCCTGCTTCCTCCACAGGATTTAAAATGTTACAAATGCAAGATGAGCAGAAGGATGGCATAAGAAGTTACAAATCTTGCTAAATAGCTAGCTTAGCAAATAGATACGTTAGCATGAAAGAGGAGTGGACCGGTCGGTAGCAATCTATGTAGCTAGCTAACTAAATACATTAGCAGACGACTTCCTCGTCCATGGAGGATAACGCAAGACGCTCTAAATTCTGCTTTTAACTAAATAAATTAGCAAATGAGTTGAAACCAGTAGTGAAACGGACTGCAGTAACTAATGCACTAAATAAATAAATACTAACCAGCATTCAGCTATTCTATTTCATTATGTTTTTGTACTACAATGCTAGCCGTCTGTCTGGAACAGATTAACGGCATTTCACTTACCATAATTTCAACAGAGAAAATTGACTGCAAATGCACAGAAAACTGAGTTACGAACTTGGTTACTGAGCGAATTAAACATGTAAATCAAACTACTCTCTGCAAACCTATTTTAAAAAAACGATGTTAAGTACAATTTAAACTGGTAGTGACAGCAAGCGAATGAGGTGCCACAGTCAGGGTCAGAATCGGGCTACGTTTTCAGCTCTCATAAAAGTCTGAGCGGATGACCGAAAAGATAAACGGTCCATGTTGGGGACCCTCGTGTGACTCACATCATTTCAAGTTGCACATTTAGCACGGCGTAATCTTTCCTTTCAATACGGTTTTTGTCTTGCATCTTGCCACCATGTGTCATGATTTTGGAAGGTGACGTCATCACACCCACCCATTGTTGCTGTTGTTTTTTTTTTGGGTTGGTAAATTGTCCGTGAAATGACCCACTCAACTTTCTATGTTTGGATCACCTGTGCAGCCAGTGTGTAGCTAATTGGATACAGCCGAGCACCGAGCCCGGTTTCATAGCCGGAGGGATGATACCAGGAAATAAAACATTAAGGCACTGTCTCAAGGAAAAGAACCCCCGCCCCCCCCCCACCCCAGCATGCATTCGGCATGTTCGGGCGTATCACGAGGACTGGCAGCCGGGGCATAAATAATGGAAGATTTATGAATAGCCAGCAAAAATCCTCCCGTTGCCTCTCTCTCCCCTTGTTAAATTAAACACTGACACAAGCGTACGCACACACACACACACACACTTCCTAGTTTGATTTCACGGCCTGTTTTATTATCATGCAAATGAACGCACTGGCAGGGAACGCCAAGGAAGAGATTAACATGCACTATAAATCCCGGGAGGGGGAGGGGGGGTGGGGGGGAATGAAAGAAAAAAAACATGAACACACAATTTTATGCTGTTGCTGTTTTTCCGTAATTAAAAGTTCGCCTGCTAACATTTTCGGATTTTAAATGTATTTGTTTTGTTGCTTGAGCAACAAAAAGAAAACAATGCAATGACCAAGATGTTGACAAACGTGATTGCGGAGTAGATTGTTCTCTTTTTCTTTTGCTTGTTTATTTGTTTATTTTAGTCTTTTAGCCTGTGTTGTTAAGGATGGTGTAAGATGCTAACAAATAAACCGTACCATGTTGATTATTGCGCAATCCACTCTATCTCTCTAGCTAACCAAATATGTCAAATTAGCCAGAAGCTTCCTGGTTCAACAGAGCATGACCTTATATTTACTTACAGCTAGCTAACTCGCTACATACCGGTAAATAATCAATTAACAGGCTACTTCGAATTTAATAAGATGATGGAAGACATTATACATTTAGCTAACTAGCTAATTAGCCAACTATAACCTCATACCTTCCATATTGTGGCGGTTAACTCGACAGGCAGCTTGCTAGCTAGCTATTTAGCTAACTAAATATTTGACATCAAAAACTAAATAAGCAAATACATCAATCTATCATGCTACTTCTTAATTAGTGATCTACCAGATGAACCAAGTTTATCAACCACTTCATACTTCACCCATTGTGCTTAATGTTGGTTAAAAAAACAAAACAAAACCAAAACCAAAAAAGCACATGCCTGCTTTTCTTTGAAGCTTTCACGCCTTCAGCCTTGCGGACGCATCGATGAGTGCCACGAGAGGTTTCTGACGGCTCTTTTCTTCCCCTTTGTGGACAGCCACCCTCTGATCTGCGGCCGCCTCAGAAGATAAGACGAGTACGGCCTCGAGTCGCGAGCCCTCGCCGCCATGAAAGCGACGACACTCCAGCGAGCGTCGGCGTGACTCTTCGGTGGGTAAACAAGCGCTGGCGTATTCCTGGGAAGAGAAAGAGTCCGTGTCAGCATGATGTCGTAATTAGGCGGCCATTCCGCAGTCTCGGCACGCCGGCTCTGGAACGTTGCCAGTTTAACACCCACCCAAAATCTTTGGAGAATTTACATGTCATTTTTGTACCCTTGAGGCAGCGAATTTGTCAATTTCGGTGATCCCTTTACCACTCGTGAAATTCTATTTTGTGGCTAATTTAACAGTAAGGCGCATGACTGAGCCGCAAATTCAATTTACGGTCTTTGTGTTGGCTTCCTTCCCAACCTCCCAAGGGGGCTTTTTTTTTGGGGGGGGGGGGGGGTTGACTGAGTCGCTCGTGACGCTGCGCTGCCACATGGGCAACAGATGTTAGCCGTTCCTTATTAGCCAGGATGCTATAGGTGCTGTTGCGCCTCGCACATCGGCACAGGTGGCAAAGGTCATCACATTCAGTGAACTAAAGCAGAATTAGATACTTAAAATACAGTATATGATCGTTCCGATCCAACTTTCCCTTTAGATGTTATCAAAATGCGCTCGCATAAATTTGCCAATGTTGTGAACTGACCAACAGAAAAATGCTACATTAGCTAACGATAACAAAGACGTTTTTTCAGAATAGACATATTTTTTTGAACGCCAGAATTTGACACTTTCCACTACGAAATAATCTTGCTTTTCTGAATCCGCTGTCATTGCCTGCTTGACGTTGCTTCATGTTGCTGTTGCGTTTTTTTTCCCCCACTTTATGAGTCACCAAGATCTCAAACAATAAAAGGTGAGCTAAACCACAGTTGACTGTTTATGTCTTCTTTTTTTTTAAGCAACAAGCCTAAGAAGTGCAATTTACGGATATGTTACGTTACTTTCCGCCACTGTGAATCGGACTTTCTACTGACAGCACATTGGACAGTTGTGGCTTTGTTTTAGGCAGACGGCTTAGCAAACACACTTGTGGCCAGGGGGGGGGGGGGGGGGGGGAGACACCTGCTTTTTTGGCTGACAGCACATTCCTGCTGCTCTGCCAAGTGGCTAATGCTTTGACTAACTACCTTGAAGTCACTCGATGCTACACATCGAAAAATGAGAATTATGACACCACGTGACAATATCTGATTTATTATTACCACTCAATACATGTAACAGTTTCTAAAGCAGAATCCTGGCAGCATTCAGCTTTTGAAAGGCCATATAAACTCGTAACAACCTGAATAAGACAACTGGGTTACCCCTTTTCAGTAGCGCATGTAAATGGTTTATCAAGTCAACCTTAAACATTTCTTGACAATAATATGTTATATGTGACCTCACTAGTCTAAACATGACATACAGATTATTATTACAGTTGCGGAATAGGAGTCATGAAGCAAAATCCAGCCGTTTTTATCCATGCCAGGCGGCGGCCATTTTGACACTTGCTTTCGACTGAAGATGACATCAGTGTTGCTCAGTGCTCTGGCAACGACCAACCACAGCTCACCTGTTATCTGACGCTGAGCTGTGATTGGTTGCTACCTGAGACCTGAGCACCTGTGATGTCATCTTCAGTCGACAGCAAGTGGCAAAATGGCCGCCCCCCCTGAGATGAATAAAAACGGCTGGATTTTGCTGCTTAAGTCATATTCCACTAACACAATATTAACCAGAATACCATGTTATTGTCCCCCAAAAATCTTCTGAATATTGACTGCATGTAAACACAGTGATGCGTTCAAATGTGGTGTCGTTTTTGTGGTTTACTGCGCTACAACTTTACTTTAAAGTGGATAACAAGCCAAGTCGAGCCGACTCCTGCGCACTTAACAGTTCCACGTTGCGAGGGGTATTAAAATAACCATCAGCGCTATTTCTTCCACTGCGGTTCAAACCACTTTGATACTTTGCATCCGCATCGTGTTCGCTCCACCAACCCAAGCCATGAATCATTGTTAATGAAAGCATCCATTCAGAGCAAGTCTGAAGTCTAATGAGTGATGATTTCATGAGCGCTGTCTTTTTTTCCCCCCCAAGACGTATTATCAAATATTTATGATGAGGTTGCCACGGCAGTTTTTTATCTTTTTATTTTAATTGTACGATGTCTGCTGCACCTAGTTAAAAATCCAATATGCTAGGTAGGCGCCTCACAAGCCGTAATGGCTGATGACATCGTCTGGCGCCCGGAGCACTTTTTGCCACTCAAACGCTCGGCACGGGCGTGATTGGCCGCCCGGTGTAAACCGAGGAGGCGGATGTGTTGTAAAGCTTACAACTGGCTGGTCCTGCCATGGCTAGAAGCAGCCACCGTCAAGTGCCCCCCTCCCGCCCCACCCCGCCAGTCCGCCAGTCAGTCGCCTTCCCGGGGGAAGCGCCAGTCGACGTGCCATTAAAGCGCCTTTGAAGGCGAGCAACTGTCGGAATGACTGAGAGCGCAATCGCAGGGAAGAAATGGGTGAAGGAAAAACACAAGGAAGATGACTTACACCAAAACTTTACTGAGCCAAGGCACACATCTTCGCTTCGATTTTTACTACAGATGGAAACTATGAAAGACCAAAACTGCCAAAAATCTAAATAAATAAATGACTAAAAGTGAAAATAAAAACTGATATAAAAAATGTAATTCAAAAATTAACCTAAAAATATATATAAAATATATTAATGGAAATCAAATTTTATATTATTTATATATATATATATATATATATATATATATATATATATATTTATTTTTTTTATATCAATTTTTATTTTCACTTTTAGTCATTTATTTATTTTGATTTTTGGCAGTTTTGGTCGTCCATACAACAAAGGACCATGAAATAAATAATTAAATGCAGAAATAATTATATATATGTTTTTATAGATAATCATAGGTAATTTAATAAATGAATGACACATTTATTTAATTATTGTCTTATTTAATTCCACATTTAATTAATGAATGACATATTTATTTAATTATTGGTCTACATAATTCCATATTTAATTAATAAATGACACATTTAATTAATTAATGAAACATGTATTTAATGATTTAACGATGTATTTATTTATTTAATTTGGGCACTTTTGGTCCTCCATACTATTGGTCTATCCATTTGTTGTGTTATTTAACATAGAGACCAAATCTGTTAACTCTCTTGAACGCACCGTCTGAGAAGTACTTTAAAACTCCGCCTCTTCCGTCACCCCTGCGGGAGCCGCGCAGCATTGTGTCACCTCAAGATTGAAAGTCTTCGGAATTAGGTTAGACACATTGGAGTAAGCCTGTTTGGTTATAAATGGATTTTCGTATTGCGTCAGATCCATCATTCAGATTCATTCCACTTATTAAACTGCTTTGTCAACTCATCGTTTCATTTCTAACATGGCTCAAAGACCTTTGAAAAAGAGTTTGGGAAGATGATGTTGTTAAAGTTGTTTGATTCAGTTGTTATGTTTCTGATCCGTGCCAATCTGCTCTTTCCCTGAATGTACTTTACAGAGTCTTTTAGACCGCTTGTTTTATTGTTTGTAGGTCTTAATAGCAACAGCGGTTAACTTCTTGCATGAGCGTTAATAATGTTATATTCAACACAGCGTTTACAATGTACAGTCAATAAATATTTTATGATGCCGATAAATTCATTAGATTGACATTATTTCCTAAGGGAACGATTGTTTTAAAGTTCCAGTGTGTTACATTCGCACATCAGAGCTCAGCGTTATAATCATAAAGCAGATTTTTTTTTGACGACATCCCATTAGTGCAAGTGCAGGTGAGCAGCATGCTAATTTTGGGTTTGATTGGAAGTTCTGGCACGATCATCCAGAGCGTATTAAAGTGATCATTTGGCTGTCCCGTGCGCCTGCTTAACTGGGACACAATTACCCAATTAGCCAAAGTACCCGGCCCGGATGGGAGGTAGTGTAACCAAAGCCGTAATGACATCATATGCATCAGGCTGGTCACATGGGGATGACCTCATTTCCTGTGTGGCTGATTTGAATTTGCTTTTCATGAAAATCCAAATGTGATGGCATGGATGCTAAATTTATGCTAACGGTTTGGATTCAGGAATGCGTGCGTTATTTTATTATAAATAGCTCCCAGTTGCTTTTAACAGAATTGTTTTCAATTCCCCCCCCCCCCCCCCCCAATGTTATCATTCTACATGAGTTGCTGAAATGATCACTTGAAAAAGTGTGATATGGCGGGAGCTCGAACGACAGCCTGCGATAAAGCGGGATTTACTGTACAAACCTTTTTAAGGTTGTGACTGCCTAATTAACGACACGGGTGTCGAAATGACAAGCATCATTAGGCCGTATGTCACAACAAGACGTCCAAAATGAATTCCACTCGCCTCCCCAGCGAACTCCCGACTTTAACCTTCACGCTCGGTTTTGCATATCAAGCCCGGAATGATTTTCTCGCCCCTCCCGTCCCACCGCTCCTCATTGTTTGTGCAGGCAGGCCCCTCCCCTCGGCTCAGGCGCAACACGTCATGTAAACAAGGCACGAAAAGGGGGTTATGTTACGCATGACACCACCGCTTCATTATAACGGTGCGTACGCTAAGTGGAGTCGTCATAGGGGGTGGCGTGGGGGGGGGGGGCACCTTGCTTGCACAGTGAACAAATACACTTAGTGACACGGAGGTGCTTTATTCATGAGCTCCTTCCAACTGTTGAGGGCAGGTGTCCGTTCCATGTGATGATTGCATCAATAAAACATGACAATGGATGACATCATCCCTAAGGCACTCGTACGCTTCCAATGCCGGGGAGGGATTAAAGGGGAGGGGGGGGGTCACATGCTTGGGACCACCTTTGGCCTTGTTTGTGTGACCCTCCTGCAGTTTGGTACAAAGGGGCACTTTTTTTTTCTTTTTTTTTTTTTTACTACCTGCAATTACTCCAAACAAAGGCGAGGTTGGCATTTTTGGTGCCGCACGTCAGCGATCGTCTAAATTTCACACACCGCATTAAAGCCCGCCCAAGGCAGAAGCAAATTAAGCTTAAAGCCTCGTGACAATACTTTGGTTTTGTACCATATTAGTGATTTCATTTGTTGTTGCGCAAGATTGTTTTTGCACATTGTTATGGCAGTATTTAAACACAAAACCCTGACAATGATCTAGCATTGGATTCTTTTTGTCATGGGCTACTTTGTAGTTTTGGCTTTCCTCAGAGGGTGAAACCAAATAAATGTTTAAGCGTCTCATCATGTTATTACGGTACTGTACATACACACAACAAATTGATTGACGTTACTGTAAAAAGGGTAAAAAAATAAATAATTGAACAAATTTTAGCAAGGGTCATGAAAGTATTTTGTGTTTGTTGACTTTTTATTCATTCATTCCCAAAATGTCATTTTTATACAATTTTTATATTTACAGATATTTGAAAATGTATGCTTTTATTTGACGTCAACGCAACGTGATGATAACACATCACAAAGTGCCTCAGTCGAGCACCGACCTCCACCAAGGCCTTCATGTTTACAAACCAGGGAACAAAAATGTGAACATTTGTGTTAGCGGGTTACTTTCTGGTTGCTGCCATCATTTCAGGTTGTGTGAAAGGCACTATTGATGCCATCAAAGGGTGACCATAACATACCTTGACCCAAGTAGCCCCCACCCCACCCCCACCCCCACCCTATGAATGAAAGGCAGAATCTATTTTTAGGCTCCAGACTGGAGGTTAAGCCCACCACCGCCCATCCGCCCGAGGGGTTTTCTCTTCTTCCTCAAGAGGTCTGCAGGTGTCCAGGAGGGGATTTTTGTGTGGGAAGCTTTGAAGAAAGCCCGCCCCAACCTCACTCGGACCCAATCAAAGAGTGACAGGGTCAATATTTGTGCAGGAGACAGAGACCTAACCAGAGGAATGCGCACCAGACAGAAATAGCAACAAAAAGTCCCGCTTTTAAGCGAGAGGACAAATAATGACACCCAGGATGTGCACGCCGACAAACACACACTTCAACTCTTTCAATCACTCATGCTCACACTTTCACTCACAGGCGCCCACAATTGCTCACTCGCACCTCTTGCATGCGCATGTTCACACTCACGCACACACATTTACACTCACACTTAGTCCCAATCTTACACTTTCACACTAACTCACCCCACACGCGCACACAAAGAGACACACTCTCTCTCTCAAACACACACACTCTTTTTCACAGACTCACAGGGCACCTCGACATCAGTGATGTCATCGGTGACCCCCCGTGACCCCCTCGACCACCTGCATGTGTAACAAAGAGCGCCGGGCGATGAAGGGCCACAGCAGGGGGGTTTTGTGTGTGGGGGGGGGTGCTCAGGGGGGCCGTGGGCGCATTCCGGGCGCATGATGTCAAACACCACCGAAGGGGAAATCCGAATCAATCGAAACCTGTCGGTTGGCTTTGACTGTAAGCGGCGGCCCAGCAAGGCATGAGCAAACCTGTCGCAAACCTTATGGCAACATGATAACGCCTTGGAGACAAAGAGTAAAGAGTCACGCTGACTCATTAAGTCTGAAGGTTTATGACTCAGCGACAAACGACCTCGTGACGGGCGATTTACGAGCAATTCATAATAAAAACGATGTTGATGGTCATCGTCAGGTCACCAAATGCCATCAAGAAATCAAACGACCGGAAATGCCATTAACGTGTTCCAGCCTCTACAATAACGCAAACCCCAAAAATTTTAACGTGTTTTGGAATAAGGCATTCTATAAATGTACTTTATAAAATGTGGTTATTATGCAATTAAATAGAATGTAAAGAATTCAACAGTTGGTGCATCATGATTAAATTCATTGTGAGGCCTTCTGTAGATGCAACCTGGCCACCAGGGGCAGTAGAGTACAATCACGAAGACACAAATGAAGAAGATTTTCATAACTACGGTGTTTGCAGATAATAAACACGCATACGTGTCAGTGAATATTGTTCTGCTGATTGTAAACACATGTTGATGCATGTGTAGGTTTAAATATATAAATATCCGTTTGTTCACAAGTCAAAGAAAAAAACAGTCCAATGACAGCTGTCGGTTTGCATCTCCAAAAACTTCTAAGTCGGGTCACTCCTATCTCAAGGCACCACTGCAAATGAAAAAGAAATCATTTAAATGATCTAAAAAAAAAATACTGACTGGAAAGAACAACTGATATAATAAAAAACAGTTTGCGCAATGAAAGTCTGCTAGCATGATGCTAACATATACTAAGATGGACCGTAGTCAGGCTAACATGAATTAGCATTCCTGTAATTGCAACCCTACACACAACTGCCATTTTCACACGCTACGTCACCATCTTGTCATTCTTGCTGTGAATTGCGATGCACGTCATCATGTAGCGCTCAGTGCTGCCTGGCATGTTGTGGCCAAGTGTGGTATTACGCTCAAGACGTGCTACTCTAAATTCAAACTTGCGTTAATACTATATACTAAAAAAAACACACGAAAAATGATCACTTAAAAATCGGCGACATGAACTGCGGGGGTTCACTTATTTTATGTTAAGACTAGCGGGGTCGACCATCTACGTGGCACGTGCAGAACGTTTTAATTATCCTTGCTAATAGCGCGCAGCGTTGTCACAAACAGCCTCGGGGGCCAAAGCGGCGCACGGGCGGCTCCTCCTTGATGCGCGTCTAACGATGCCGTCAGCGTGACAGCGCCGCATCCCGGGGGGGAGCCTCCGTAGAGGAATGCGGACGGATGGCGAGTGGACGCCCCTTGATAGGCCATCTGTCATCACGTCTTAACGTGTGTTGGCCAAAACAGCGAGTGGCCGCGTCACGTGCGGGTGCACCTGTTTGTTGTCACGGATCATCCAAGTCACTTACCAACTCAGGTGGGAAGTGACTACGTGCAAATGCGTGACTTGTTTGCTTTTCACACAATCTTGCGTTTGCTTTTAAGCGATCAATCTTATTTTCATGGGTTTCCGGTGGGGCCTTGAGATACGAGTAGTCGGACTTATGAGTTCTTCGAGACAGCAAGCCATCACTTTGCCGATTTTTGGCTTTGACTTGCGAGCAAAAAAAAACCTAAAGCTAAAATAGATGCTAACAAATAGCATCTACTGTATACGGGGAATTTATAACATTCTAAACGGATATTTGAACATAAATGGTGCAGCACACACTCGAAAATGTTAACAAAAATGTTTTTTAAAAAACATTTGTTGAACCATCAACATTGCATGGTCAAAAACGGCAAGCCTTGCAGTCAGTAGCTTGTCAAAAATAATTAGGACTGATGACTACTATTTGTGAAAAAAATATGAAATTGAGCAAATTTGTAATCTACCCCTCAATGGAAACGCTATAATCCTCCATCCTCTGAAAAACGACGAATATTACTGAAGCTTACTGAGTTACTTACAGTAGTTGTGAAACTCTGCTTCGCTTCTGTCGGCATAAGTGTATTATACTGCCACCCGGTGGCTGTTCAATTCTTTACATTCTCTTTAATTAGGTTGTTCCTATACATTTTTATCTATCCAACCATTTCCCAAACGGCTTATTCTACATATTTATATATGTGTTTTTGTATATTATTTGTGTATATACAATATTATAGAATGCTATTGTGCTTATTTAAAAACTTTAAAAAAATATATTGGATTAATTGAAATTCCGTTCATTTAAATTGGAAAAGATGATTTGTTATTTTGTGTCGATGACTTTTACGATACAAGTGTAGTCACAGAATGTTAAAATGTAAAAAATTTTTTTTTTAATTTTTTGAATGGGGTTGAGTTTTCTGCCCAGCGACAAGTGGCTGCAATGATGGCTCTATGAAAAAAAAGGCAGGGCTGTCGTTTTTCATTTATGTAGTACGTTGTTGATGCCCTGCCATTTCTTTCCATATAAAGACTCTACATGCAGGCAATATGGCGCGTTGAATTATGAATGTACCGCAGCTCTTCTTCAGGCTGAGCATCCGTAGAGCCGCGTGGCTGTTGACAGTCCAGCCAAGTGCTCTTCTCCAGTGTTGACATGCTCTCAAGTGGCCCGCGGGCGTGCCGTGCGACCGCTTCTCATGTGAGCCCAGCGCCCCTCGGCTCCGGGGAGACCGCGGGATTCTCCTGGCGGGCACGGTTCAGTCGATAGACATCATTTTCACTTTGCCCGGCTCACCTGACGTGAGGAGTCGCCATCAATTATTGAGGCGACTCACGTGCGGTCTTTCGAGGTACTCCCGCTCGATCACGCACGGCTCACTGCTGCCGTTTGACATGCAACAAGACCGCCAGGACGCACGGATCAAGGTTATTGTAGTTAACAAAAAAAACGAAAACTAAAAACCGGGAAAAAATGTTTGGAAACGTTTGCCGCTCAGTGGGATGATGGTGAAAATTTTCTTTGTTTTCACCTGTCAATGAATTTTGTACATAAGATTTTAAACTGAGGCCCAAGAGTCATTTGGGAATTGTAATTTACTTTACTATATGCACTTGACAAATGCTCCATACGGTATATATAAAAAACTAAAACTAATACTAAAGCTAATAAAAACAAAACTAAAACAAAGCTTTTTCAGAAAAAAAATAATGTAATACAATATATAACTAATTCAAGATAAATGAATTTGAGAAAAAAACTCCATACACGATTTTACTGATTCATGGATAATTTTTTTCACACACAAAAAAAAATCAAAAAATATTTTTTTTTCTTGCGACATTGCCCATTTTATTCTCGTAAAATTTTCTTTTTGAAAATTTAAACTTTCCATGTTTGTTTCTCTAAATATGGCAAGAGCATTCAGTTAAATTTAAAATTAAAAGAAATGTAAATGAAAATTACGAAGTTACATTTTTTCCACATTATTCTCACAATATTTCAACAAGCATCTCCTATCGTAACATTTTTCATAATATTTTGTTTGTTCCTTTTCAGGGTTGGATATCGCATCGGCTAATACCCGGCCTTATTTTACCTTCACGTACTGCTACTCGCGACGGTGGCTGATTGTTGCTGTTTTATGGTCACGGAAGTAGAATTTAGAAATCAGAAGAATAGAAAATTGGCTTTAATTTCATGCCATTTTCAAAAAAAAATGCTTTAAAGGTCTTTCTTTAAAGTTATCTGTCATTGTTATTTATTTATTTCATATATGAAAAGTACGTACTAGTGGTAACGATAACTACTCAAGAGTTGACTACAGGAAGCGGTATCGGTCTTAAA
This sequence comes from Vanacampus margaritifer, assembly GCF_051991255.1. Taxonomy (NCBI): domain Eukaryota; kingdom Metazoa; phylum Chordata; class Actinopteri; order Syngnathiformes; family Syngnathidae; genus Vanacampus; species Vanacampus margaritifer. The sequence goes on from NC_135450.1 coordinate 17,092,305, forward strand.
AAAAAAAACAAGGTAGTATCGAACATCTGTAGTTCTTTTTATGAATGTATTTTGAAAGATTAAAAACAGTGCCCTCTGCTGGCACTGGCGGGGCTCTGCCCTCACTGCCCCTCCCCGCCACATTTAATCGACTTCCGGTGTCTGCATACCAGCTGCAGAAGCGAGTGTTCTCTGCGGTGGGAAATCCAGGTCAAGTGAGATGACACAAACCGCCACACATGTAAAAGGGGGGAAAAAAAAAAAATTGAGAGTGTGGTTGATTTAGCAGCGCTTTGAACAGCGTTTGCACTCTTAAGCTCTTTTGACACCTCACGCTCTCCTTAAATCTCCGACACGGATCCGTCAAACGTGAACGCTTTGTTCCGAAGATGCGCCTCTTATAGCCTGACATCTTTGCTGCTGTTGGCTGAGTGAAGACAAACCATTTACGCTGAGGTTTATTCACTTATGAACGGTTTCTTTTGTGAACTCAGCTTAAAAGTGTATTTTATTATAAATAACATAGCGTGGTGCCCAGTGTTAATTTGGACAAGAATTATTATTTTTTTTAGTTATAGTCTTTTGTCTAAAAGTAATTAAAGTTTTAGTCATAATTTAGTCATCGGATTGTATTTTAGTTTCAATCGAATTTTAGACGACGAAAAAAGAGCAATTTTAGTCGACTAAATTGACAGTTTAGTCGATATTTTCCTTAAGCATACAATTCAACTTGATTCAAAATGATAACACACCTATTTCTAACTGTTTAACACGCAAGACTCATTTAATACAACGGTGTCTTAACTCGGTTAAGAGTTTTAATGAAACACGTTGAACTGACAATAATATAACTTCGTTTTCACCTAAATAAAAATAAAAAGTGCATAATTGCTTGAGATCAATCTTACAGCTGCACAATGAATGACTTTTTCTCCCACCCGCCTTTCATTCCTTCTGATTGGATTGTGTGAAATTTCGTCGCCGTGCTGTTTTTTTTTTCATTTTCATTTTAGCCATTAACGAAATTGTCCGTCCATTTTTGTGACGAAAATTTTTCGGCAACAAAATTATCACTGGTGGTGCCTTGAGATACAAGTTGAATTCATTCCGTGACAAACATTTGTATCTTCCCCCTTTGAAATGAATGGCAATGCATGACAAAGTCATTTTTCGGATTCGGCGACATGCAAATACCTGAAAAGCTTTGTAACTTTATTGGCAGCAAATAGAGCGCCGGTCTGCTGAGCATGTGGCGGCGGTGTTGTCACCCTTCGAGTCGGAAATGAGTGAACGTTCGCAAACACACGATCGACCGGTCTGACATTTGCCATCCGTGCTTCCTACCTTGTTGCCGCATGAAAATGCAATCAAATGATTAGACAGATGTTTACGTTTCCAGAAAGGTCTTTTTACCCAGATACAGCCCAGTGTGTGATGAGCATGTGCTTGTAAGTGTGTGTGTGTGCGCGGCAGCGGGTGGGGGGGCGGCAACTTGTTTACAGCTCACGCACGCTGCACGGAGCCCTCTCGACAGGGGAAGAGAGAGAAAGCAGCGGCGGCACAACTCGATGGGGCCAAAGTGCAACGGCGGATGGGATAAAAATATCGCCGGTGAGCCGCTTCAACGAGCCTTGCAGGCTTTCCAGCATCACTAACCGCTGCCATCAGCTCGCCGTGCTTCAAAGTAGGTTAAACCAAATCTCCATCATATGCAAATCCGGCCCACTCACCCCCCCCCCCCCCCAACCTCCTTTGTGAGCTATTGGAACTTTTTGGAAGTTACCTTGAAATAACCCACGTTCGCTAAGCACCAACCACATGCAACCACAAGAACATATTCAGGAAAATTCGCTGAAATGAAGCAGCCACATAAATCTTTTGTTTCCTGCGTATTACTGAACGAAAATAAAAAGTGTTATGAAACAGTGCTGCTAATTTGCATACAGAGTTTCTACACCCATGAGACATGATCAGATGGGCGGGGCAAAGAGCCACAAGGCTACTATTTGTCTATTACCCTGACGACATCGTCACCATAGCATGTCAATGCCAAAAGGTAAGCAGGGCTGCATAGTTTCATTGGACGCGCCGATTAGCAAAAGCTAAAAAGCCGAATAAAAAGATTTTGTTCGACCCAAGTCAATTAAGTTGGAATTTAGTTCAATTAACCACAAGAAAATACGGCGGCCCACCCAAGTGCATTTAAGGTACACGAATAGAAATGCATCATGCGGACGGAAAATGATTTAGTTACGTGAGAATTATATCTGAGTTTTTGAAGTTCTTTGAAAGAGCAATTTTTTTTCTGTGTTTTATACCTCCTACACACATTAAACACATCCAAAGCTATTGAAATACACTTTTGAAAGTATTCTCTGGTGCCTGTTCTCACTGAGGAAATTACAAATACAAACACAATGTATGACTTGTGATATGCACATTAGAAAAGAGGAGGAGGAGGAGGTTGCGCAGCACCTCCAGTAACCTTCCACGATGAGCTCCTCAGGGTGACAAACTCATCAAGGGACTCGCTGCAAAAAGGAGCTCGGCAGCCTTGATTGGTCTCAGTGGGCCACTTAGGGTGGGTGTTAACATCAATTGAAATGCTTTACATTATGCTCACAGCGACCCATGAACTCCAGCGACATCGGCGGGAAAATGCTGTTTTGAAACGGCAAAACGAGGCGAGCAGAGCGCAGCGCGACGCCCACACGTTTAAACCACCCACAACCGAGCACATGACACCCACATGACACCCACGCACGTTTAAAGAGGCTGGCACGTTGCTGGCAATGAGCACTGTTGCCGGGTGGCGGGGAGGGGAGGGGCTGAGGCGCTGAAAGAAAGAGAGGGGGCGGGGCCAGCGTAGAAGAATGACATCACCTTCCCTGAAATGTCACCATTATCTCAAGCCTTGGCTTAGCTGACTACAGGGGTGACATCATCCCTCACGGAGGCCCCTCCCCCCCCCCCCCCGCATTTCGTCGGAGGTTTGTTTGTGCGCCAGCGAGGAGAGAGCGCGTGCACGAGTGAGCGAGCGCTTTCCAGGGAGAGCGCGAGTGCATGTTTGCCTGCGCGTCTCCTTGCCTGGCCGACTCCGTGGTACACAAAATAGCTTTGCTTGCATCGTATAAATCGTCACTCGTCGTTTATCGAGGGCGGGGTTACATTCCAGAACTCCGACACCCACAATAGGTGAAAATTTATTTGTTTGATCATTTACAGATTTTTTTTCTTTTGAATCTAGTGAGCATAAGCGGTTCAGTAATTGAAGAATGAATGACCCCTTTTGGGCTAGCAAATATTTCTGGAATCGATTAGTGCGATCCCGCATTGATTATTTGAATAATCACATAGAAATTGCACACAATTTTGCATGATACCAACACAAAGGCGCAAGTATTACTTTGGTCCACTAGGGGGCACCATGCTCACGTTTGCAACCGTAGTATCTGTGACTTTGAATGTGTGTAGCTTTAAAAAGGCGGGTTCTGACCTGGGAGTCAGCCAATGAGAGAAGTGCATTTGTGTGAGCTAGTTCTGCTTTAAAAGTAGACAATTTGCACTTTATCCTTCTTTTTTTAAATAAAAAAAAAAATGATCCCAAACTTATTATTATTATATTCTCTTCATTTTGCACACTCTTTCCTGTTGATGTGCTTGCTGCCGAAGGATCGGACAACATTCACTTGACGTGATGCTCATCTGTTAGCATAATTGCTGCTCGATAAGTAACTTTATCACTTCTTTTGATTTTTAATTGTACATTCTCCCCCCCAAAAACATTTAGTGTTGCAAATAAGTCATGCTAGCAATGTAGCCGTCGTGGCTAACGCGGGCTTGTTTACAGCGCTAATGCTACTTCCTTTTTGCTTGCGTTGCTACTTTGTTGAAGCTAGCTATTCATTGACTGTGACTATTTATCACAAGGTCACACTTTCATAATTGTATGTTATGAAAGGACTTGTTTGACAATCGCCTTGGGAGGGGGGGGCGTCAACATAACGTTTTCATTTGACTCTCATCTGCGACCGTATAAGGAAGTTGTTCAAGTGTTGAACGGAATGCATGTGACTTGTCTATGAAGATCGTTACCACGGCAACTATTGTTTCGACGCGCCTTCCGCACCCGTACGAGCGTCCACATCGGGAGATCCCCATACACGGCTCGTACTACTATGCGAGCCAGCCAATCAGAAGCAGGTATTTGTGGGTGGCACGGTGGGCTGTTTGCAATGTCACCACACACCTGATGTGAGTCAAACCATAAAAAGGTGAGTCATGCATGTGCAAAAAAACATTGTTGAAAACGAAAGCACAATTTGTCAAGTCTAGACACATCATTAAACTTGCTGGCGTAGCATTAGCATACATGCAGTGCCGTGAAAACTATTTGCCCCCTTCTCGATAAGTTGGAACTTTTTCATGTTTAAATATACAATGTTTCATTTTCTTTTATTGTACGCGTCAATTTTGCAATCAACTTCATGTAAACCGCTTGAAGCGAGCACGCTTGGCCTCACATCTTGACCGCGAGAGAGCAAAAAGAGATGCTAGCTGCTAAGGAATAACTTTAAGTGTCATTTAATAAGTTAAAATGTGTTTAAGTGGGGTTAGGAGTATTTTGCGCTTTCTCCACACGCCTCCGTCCTTCCTTTTCCGCCATGTGCATCAAGCCAGCAGCTGACGGTCGTTAAAAAGCAGCCAAGCGCGGCCGCCATGTCATCAACGCCCTTTAATACGTGTCCAAACAACCCCCAGGGGGGAAGGCCTCGCTCCATACCAACCGCTTCAAGTAGACTATATAACCTTTGACCCCCCTCAACACTCCTCATCTCGCTGATGTCACTTGAGAGAAGACAAATGTTTGAACAGGGACAAACAGGTGCAATATCTTGAATTTAAACTTGATTTTAGGAGTCAAAAGAATCATTATTGACTCAAGAAAGAGCTTTGCTTCATTCCGAATGTTTTCACAACTTTAACCAACTGAGGTCAAAGGGTAACCTTCGGAAGTTTTTCTTCTGTTACACATAACGAGCAAACTTTAAACTTCAGGGCAATGTTTTCATAAATGGTACTAAAATGAAAAAAAAAAAACAGGGTTTCATCATCCATATTAGTTTTGCCCTGACCTGCCTTCAATCACTTGCAATTGTTGACCTTGACTTTTTTACAACACTTGACGGGGGTCCTAATTGTAGATCACTTCCAACAAAGCGCTCGTGAATTTTGTTTGCTTAAATCTCACTCTTTGACCCCCCCCCCCCCCCACCCAATCACCATGCTGAGAGTGCATGAGCAAGCCTCCATGTTCACACTTGACACCACTGCACCTGCTAACCAATACAACCCCCCCCCCCACTCCCTACTGCATCTCGAGTCCTGCAGGCGCTCATTCCATCAGTCAAAAGGTGAGCAAATGGAGAGTTGAACAGTGGCTAAAGGTTACTACCACGACATTACTAATACCATCCATGACATTCTGACTTTTGACCCTCACGGATGTTGAGCAAGCCGTAGTTTGGTTTTACCCACAACTATGTTGTTTGCGCTCTTGATAATTCACTGAATAGAACAAAACACAAACATTTCGGACATACGAACACTTCCTTGTTAGTTTTAATACTTCGTCAAGTCATGATTATTATTCAATTAATTATTTAATTATATGTATTATACTTAGGAGGCGAAACTGTATATGTCAATCAGTGCCAGGGTCATGTTTACAGCAAAGAACATTTTTATTGGCTCATTTCCTTCAGTGGGCGGGCCTTATTATTATAAGCTTCCCATTTGAGGCCAATTTGTGACTGCATAAGGAACTCTCCTTCAAATGTTGAATGGAATGCATGAAGATTGTTACCATGGCAACGATTGTATTGACGTGCCTGCCCCACCCATACGACAGTCCATGGTGGGAAAACCCCATATATGGCCCGTGCTACAATCAGAAACAGGTATCACCGGCATGGCTGTTGATGACCGTATATGTCACTTTACACCTGATGTGCGTCAAACTGTTTGCTGAAAACTAAGGTATAATTTATCGAGTCTACAAACATTGCGATGGTAATGCTAGCGTTGTATTAGCATACTGTAAACACAGTATTCCCTTCCTGACATCTATTTACTTGGGTGCGAGGGTTCAAATCCCACTTTAAAAACCTAGCACAGGATTTAGCATATCGTACTAACTTAGCACACAACTAGCATAGCTAATTAGCTTTTGTAAACATTAAGCTACCATACTTTTTTTAATTATTTGGTGAAATACACCACGCGCAATTAATTCTCTTGGCTTTCAATTCAACTTGAACTCAACTTGTCCTCTTTTTTTTCTCATTTTTATGAATTGTTCGCAATCTGCTGCTTGTTGCCACCATTTAGCGCTTGTAAATCACATTTTTGTTTGCAAATGGAAACATACAACTGGTCGAGCGGCTGCTTGTATCTTGAGAAACTCGTCAATAACGTCTCTCGAAAGTCGATTCATTGAATTCAATTTCACGACTCGGCCAATCAGTTGCTGATTCAGCCCACATGAAAAATGCTGCACTACTCTGCATCTCCTCTCCTGCCACGACAATACAAAACCATTTCACGTAGCATTTTTTCTACAGCGTTACCCTGTGCGGCCGCGCGTGGCACCCAAGCCAGAAAATGCCGGTGCCCGCGATGAACCCGGAGTTCACTCAGTCAGTCATACGACTGAGGACACACAAGGTGGGGTGGGGTGAGATGTGTAAGATGAAAAGCATTCCAGGTCAGCTATTTGCAGTGGCAGCTTGAGGGCGGGGTCAACGGTCATTAAGGTGGGCCGGCCGGAGCGAGCGTGGCTTTTATAACACTTCATTCCCCCGCAGCAGTCCAACTAAAAATAGTCTCGATATGTCCCACCCAAAATGTCTCGTGGTAATAGTTACACAGTCAGCAGAAGCATCACTTGTTCCGAATGGAGAAAAAAAAAAAAAAAAAAGGAGTCATGCTGTGCTTCACGAGTGACAATAACAAACCAGCCCTTGTGGAGTTATTTAGTTGAGGGCTCCCCCTGTGGCCGGAGAGCAAATTGCAACTCAAGATAAGCACATGGGACCCGTTCGCTTCAAGCATAACATGAAATCTAATCAAATGACCCAACATGGCTTGGAGTGGAATAAAATACAAAAAAACAATCAACATTTGACATCAAATCACACATTTATGTATGTCATACAGTAAGAGTTCATGTATTTAAAATGTAATTAAAAAATGTAGATTGTAGTACACATTCACATTATTGCATTTTATGGTCATGATAATTATCCTCAAATACTTTTGTAACTTTGAAGTTGTAACACTTAAAGCGCACAACAACTCTAAATGTAGTCAATTCAGACATGCCTGTACACTGTAAAAAGCCCCCCCCCCCCCCCCCCCCAAAAAAGATCACTTCCAAATTTGAGGAGCGGCGCAAACAAAACACAACCGAGCGGACCGTCACGTTCTCCAGTCTCTCAATTTTGTGTCAATCTGTCGAATGACTTTGAAAGACTTTTGTTTTTGAATTCCAATGAAAACCAACGTGCAGCCATAGCAGTGCCCTTCCCTCGCTGCAAATCTCGGCCACCTGTCGGAGATTCTTGCCCTTCTTGGCCTGGACGGAGGCCTGCGCTGTACTGCGCTGGCCGCTAAACGGGCCAGCTTTGCTCTTGTTGTTGTTGTGCCCCAGACATGAACCCCCCCCCCCCTCACAGCTGTCTGCCTTGCATACTGCTATGCCAAAAAAGACCCTCCCCTGGCACGGGGTACTCAAGGACGACTGAAAGGATAAAACATAAGTATGGAAAAACATTTATTGAGGAGCATGCAAAACACAAACATCGGTTTTCCCGATATACACAAACATGTGAAAACTTTCTTTGATGGATGTGCTTGTAATGTAAATGCAGATTGTGCTGTAGGCTTTAACATGTAAATAGTTAGCATGCTAAAATACAGCAAAATATCAAATAAGTGTGTTGGGATAAAAAAACAGATTTTTTTTTTTTTATGAACTTGTGTTTGAAGTATAGTATATTTGTTGAGCAGTGGTGCCCTCTGGTGTTCATAATAGATAATACACAAACAATATTGCAATAAGAACACTGGTCAACACATTTTTACAAAATTTAAATTTTATCAATGGCTTTTTGCGCTGATTCAGAATCTGCTCTCATGTTTTTCCCTAGCACATCAGTAATATTATATATAAAATATGTAATATATTGAATAATATTTATGAATTAAGGTGGGATGTTCTCTGAATCATCATCTGTATAAGTGACAACGCATGGTAAAATTTGTATAGCGTACGCTTTTAAGACATTCTGACAAAATTTTGTTGTTGACCAGTGTAATATATAAATAAACAAAAAAATAAAAACAAAACTAGGGATGTTTGTTACCACTTTTTTTAGACAAATTATTTTTTTAAGACTTATATATTCAATTTGATTATAAAAGCCATTTTGCATAGATCACTCAATAAAATGAATTTCAAAAAATAGATAAATAAAATGAAACAAAACAATATCATTAAAAAAAAATTATTCCACAGTAATGACAACATACAAAAAAATACGTAACAGCTGACAAAATTAAAATGGAAATAAATAAATAGAATAAATAAATAGGCCCACATGAAGCAAATGGCCTTTAGTAAGGAAATCACATTTTCCTTATAAGCGTTCTAAACACACACCGTGTCCAAAAGAAAATAATAACTGAAATCTTTGGTTAAAATATGTTTTCAGTAGCAGTGCACCATCGAGTGTGTGTTTGCTGTGTGTGTTTGCAGCAATAAGGAAGTGATCCCACCTTCCTTCCACACACACGAGACGAGACGGGACGGGACAGGACGGGAGTGAGGGAGGGAGGCCACACCACTCTCTCGCGAGGGAAGATTTCTTGTTATTTCTAACGGATTTAATACACACTCGCAGGTAAGAGGCAACAGCTCCTCCTTTTCATATGAAACAACTCTTGTGTATATGTAGAATAAATGCTTAACATGGAATTCAACGTGCAGGTCAAGGAAATAAAACACACACAGGCCAAGAGTTTCCTTCCAAATCCCCTTTGTGCTGATTTATGAGCGTATTGCTCGTGTCCTACAAGTAAGAGGTGCCTGCTGACTTTTTTCCAAGTGATGAAACGATTCCAAAAGTTAAAGTTGTGGTCTTAGCTGCCATTTTGTTTGAGAGAGAACTTTGCTCAGGAGCGGCGCAAGTCTGAGCAGGTGAGCACACGAGCTGTCACATTCCAGTGCCTGCTTGCCTGCCGGGGCTCAACTTTTTCACTTTTGTAAGACTTGCGTGCAGAAATATAAATCTAGTGAACATATATAGGAACGCGTACAAAAATGTAACACAAAGCCAACCAACGGACTATTTTTCTGATTTTGGGAGCGTTTCTGTCAGGTACGCCGCTTCCATGTGATTTTAGTTTTTTTTTGTCCAATTCGATTTCCGCTCATGCTGCCAAATCAATCTAATCTGCCCAGGGCCTTCAGAATCCGCAGCTCTGCCATGTATTCTTCTTGTGCCGTCACATTGCGGAAATCTTCAATTAAAACCAGCAACCGTTTTGCAGAGAGTGAGCAATTCTTTAAAAATGAAGTTTCAAGCTGTTTATTGCCACTCCCCGTTGAACCCAAATAGGAAATAAAAAGAATTTGACTGTATTTAAAACAACCATGTAACCAAGATTTCCCCTCATGAGCAAAGTCACTGGATGTGACGCACGCACTTGTTGAAAGAATGTTTTGAAAAGCCAAATTCTCCTGAAAGTTTAGACGCTGAACTTTTTTGTGTGTGTTTACAGGGATGTGATTTGACCAAAGTGAAATTGTCTGAAAATTTAGCCGGGGGCCGCCGGCCCCCCGGAGCTCATGGGTTTTCCGTGTTTTTAAGTACTTTCAATGCACTCACATGACAAAGAAATAGACAAAACAACAGCATAAATTTTCAATGTATATTGAACTATCCCATATAAAATGGCAGTTTTAGTCAACTCAAAATCAGTCACATTCAAAAACATTGGACTGCCTTTGCTTTTAAAAACTATCACTGAGAATATCATCATATCTAACTAATGTGATTACTAAGTTAACACATAAATAATGTTGAATTGTTCAAATTTCATGAACAAATAATTATATCATGACCAAATAAAAAAGTAATTCATATTAGAGCATACCACAAATGTCTTTGTTATAGCAGAAGATGTTATCTGTCGGAGTCATGTGCATACACAATGAACTACTAAAAAAAATAAAAATAAAAAAAAACGGAAATTTTAAATTTTTATTTTTGGAGATAAAAAAAAGCGGAATTCCGCGAATTAGCGGAAAAATCACATCCCTGTGTTTACGGTCACTTTCGTTTGGGATCCAGATCTCTTCCTGGAATGCTTGTTATGACCACAACAACTCAAGTGTGTCCTTTTGTGCGTGTAATATTTTGACATCGCTGCTGGATAAATGCAAACAAAAATGTCCAAATCAGTCAAGCGGACGACAGGCATGAATAATGTTTACTTTCCAGACAGATCAGCGGCAGGTGAAAAGCTGCGATGTTGACTTTACTGATAAAGAGAAGAGAACTTCCAGTACTTTGAGGAACTCCGACTCGGGAAAGATTGACAATTGGTTTGTTGGAGCTTGTTCATCAGTGCTTACAAGTGGAATTTTGAAATCCAATGTTTTGCCCAAGTCGTTTGTCTTTAACGTCAACTGTGGTCAATCAATCCTACGCTCAAGTTGATGGTGCAACGCTGCACCCTCTCACTCATTCCCACGTCATGACACACACACACGAGCCTGCTAGGGAATGCACGGCCTCAGGCTAGCAAAACACAAGCCTGCCCGAGAGCAAAGCAAACGTACCACGCCGAGCTCGCCTCCTTTTGCAGATCAAAAAATTTTTTTGGGGGGGACGGATGCACCGCGTTGTGAGGTGGGTGGAATCGTGTTCCGGAGCAGCTAAATATTTGAAGTTGCGTCTAACGGTTTGTTTTTAGAGTTAATGCGACGGTTCTAACGCTGTTCACCAAGTTGACGCACTCACTGTTTGGAATTTACAGCAAGTCATACACTCCATTGAGTACATGTTGCCATGGCAATATGTAGCTTGGCTCTGTGTTAGCCTAGCTTAGCTTAAAAAAAAAAAACATATAGTAACAACATTATTATATTTTCTACAGTTTTTGTCACGCTTTTGCCTTCAATTGTGCTGCTCATTTTGGACACTTGGGGCAGTGTAGGACAGGAAGACAGACAAAATGTTTTTCATAACAACACTAATATGAGTTGTTAAGAATATATGTCTGAGTACTGTTATCTTGTCTGTCTGAATATGCTTTTGCAACCCTTGTGTTCAGATCATCCGTTGTATAAAAAAGGTATCAACGCTGCCACACAGATGCAAATTGTTAGCCTGTTTGTCTATAGAGTTCCCCATTGTATGTTAGCATTCAGGTAGCAGAGGCTATACGAGGTTGTATGCATGTTGAGGGAACACCATTTATGATCTCGTTTTGGCTGAAAAATATGTTAGAAAGAAACGGAATTTGAGCCTAACTTAAATTCCATATTTCCGTATTTCTTCTTGCCGGTTTAGGATGATATGAAGCCAACGAAACCGTGACCATGTACGAGGTGATGTCCGGCGACACTCTGTCCTGGAAGGTGCCCAGCCCGAGACAGAGCGCCACTGAGCCGAGCGCCAACTCGGTGCCGAACGCCGGCGACGGCGGGCCGGTCAAGATTCTCAAGGTGTGCTTCTGCACCAACAATAACCTGGGCAAGAACTTCAAGCTGGTCAAGTGTGACAGCTCCTGGCAAATCAGGGTGAGGAGTATGAGGAGTCCAGCTTTATTTTGGATCGCTTCTATGACTAATCTATTATATTGTTTGTTTGCTTTGGCCTGGAGCTGAAGGATATGATTCATTTGTCCTCCTCTAAACCCACCAAACACAAAAATATGGCCATAATTTACATTGCACTTGGACAGCGAGGCTCATGATAGCACAACTTAGCACGATGGCTAATGAACAAAGGGGCAATGCCTAGCTTGTTGACCAACTCGCAATGTAAAAAATTTATTGAATGACTAAATCATGCCCTTTGAATGTAGCTCTCTCATATAAATCACATTTAAACAACTAAGAGGCAATTATGTAACATCCATCTTGGTAGCCAGCAAGCATAGTTTGATACAATGGATGAAGAACGAGGAGTAGCAGTAGCGGCACTATTCATTTCACTAATTGTCAGCAATGGCGCAAATAAGTTAAATGTAGCTTGGATACATGCTAGTTAGTCTGTTAGCTTAGCGCACGCAAACAAGCTAACACTGTAAATTACTTGATGAATGCTTAAAAGATGCCCTTTCACCACTATTTTTACACGAGAAACACAATGTACACAGAAAATTGTTGTACTAACATCCATCTTGGCGCCTGTTAGCATAGCTTAGCAAAGTAGCTAAAGAACAAAGGACATTTGCTAAGCTGCCCACCGACTAGAACTGTTATTGTGTCTGATTAAAATAACATATATGAACATTCGAGTAGGAATAACGTAGGCTATATCTTATAGCATTGCTAGCATAGCTTAGCACAGCACGAGAGAAGTTGTATGAGAACAAAATGGACTGTCGCCAGGTTCAAAATCATCATAGAGCGCCCTGATTTGAGTGATTCCAATAGTGCTGTACCATTTGAGTATTTTAAAAACGTCCAATTCTCAAATTCTACCGTTCAATTTGTTGTTTGACATTTCAGTTTATATGCTCAGCTCTTCTGCATTCACACGCAATTTCTACCGGAATTGCATTCACTAGTTTCTAATAGAAATTTACCAAATTTTAGGCACTTGACAATTTGATGTATCTGTTTTGGATGTCGCCCCCCCCTCAGGCAATTATCCGCTCCATCCTGATCAGCGGGCGTCTGGGTCCCAACGTGGCGCACGACGGATGCTTCGGCCTCCTACTCAAGCACTTGAAATCCGAGGAGCTTCACTGGCTGCATCCCCAGCTGACCGTGGGCGAGGTGGAGCAGCGCTACGAGAGCCACCACGTGGAGGCCGAGTGGAGGTAAACGTTACCCCGAGTTGTCGCCCAACGGGAGCGCGCGCTTCACCTTCTCGCGATTTGATTGCCAGGTATGACCTTCGCATCAGGTACATCCCCGTCAACTTCCTGGAAAAGTTCAAAGATGACCGATCCACGCTGGTGTACTTCTATCAACAGGTCATTGAAAAGCTTTGGATTTTTTGGATGCGGATAATAAAGTCTGTTGGATTGGTACACACTCTTCAATCATCTATCAAAATTCCAAGAATGAACACCGAGTTATAAAGTTGGCAAAGCTTACGTACTACCAGGCCGTTTTTTTTTTCATCCACATAACATTTGTCAGACTGATACAAATACAAATATTCACTTTAAATGACAAATAATTGTGAAGACCAACATTTATTTCTGACGCACGATTTGCCGATGTGTCAAACGGCCGCAGTGTAGCGCCAACTACTGGTGAGGAGGACTTTCTCAATCAGTGTCCGTTATCGACTGCAAAACGACACGAACGGGTTCTTATGGTGATGGCAAATGTCTGTCCCAGCCATTCACGTCTTCCTGTGATGTGTTTTTGTTGTGATTCGATGGCAGGTCCGAAGTGATTACATGCAGTATCACGCCAGCAAGGTCAGCGACAAGATGGCGTTGCAGCTCGGTTGCTTGGAGATCAGGTGGCCAAAAATACAAAATGGTCAATCGTAGCTTGACTTTGGGTGCTTAATAAGTGGCTCACATTTGCTTTTAGGAGGTTTTATAAGGACATGAACGCAAAAGGACTTGAGAAGAAGTCCAACTTTGAACTTCTCGAGTAAGTTGACTTTTCTACACATGATTTTTGTTTGTTTTTATCAAACTAGCGCTAGTGGCTTTAATTCTTACCGTTTCCCCCACATGAAGAAAAGAAGTCGGCTTGGACCTTTTCTTTCCTCCGGAACTGATTAACAGCATGAAGGTAAACGTGTCCCACTTGAGAAACTTTGATCTTCGCGCTTCGAAACCCAGCATTGAAATGCCGCCGTGTGCTCGCGCAGTCGAAGCAACTGCGCAAGCTGATCCAGCAGACGTTCCAGCAGTTCGCGACCCTCAAGGAGGACGACTGCATGCTGACATTCTTCGAGACGCTCAAGGAGTTCGCCAGTTACGACGAGGAGGTCTTCCCCTGCGAGCTCGTGGTGAGTGCGCAATTCAAGATGGCCGCCTCAGAGCCAGCCGCTGTCGTTGTTGACATGGGCGACGTGTTAACAGCAAGGTTGGAGTCTGGCCGTGGAGCTGGTCATCGGCGGCAGGGGAATACGCCAACGCACGCAGAAGAATTCGGCGGTGAGCGCCGCACAGATTTTTGTTATTCCAAACAAGAACGCTATTGACGTATATATTATTGAATTTCCCGGTGGTATAAATGCCACTGGCCACCAGTTTTTATTTTACAATATCCTAACTAGTGTTAGAAACGGTAAACTGCTCCTTTTATCTGGATGACCTTACAAAAAAAATACGATTTAATTCCTATATTAGCTTGTCGCTATCGCTGCAGATTTTCTCCATAATAAAAACGCCCAACGTAAAGTCCAATGTCTTCCTCAGCCCGTCTTCCTGGCCGACTTCAAGCAGATCAAAAAAGTGCAATGTTTGTCTCAGAGCGACGGCAAGGCTCTCATCAATCTGAACGTAGAAGGCGCCAGACAAGTACGTAAACTGCCCCACCCCCCTCCTCCTCCTCCCCAAACAAACATGGCGTCTTTGCAAATGCCATTTTGTCCCGCGCAGCACCTGTCCATCAACGTGGCCACCGTGCCCATGGCCGAGAACATGATGGATCTCATCGACGGATACTGGCGCTTGGAGAACAACTCGGAGGAGTCGATCATCGACAGGCAAAATCACGGTAGCAGCGCCAACACGTGCAAACTTAACGGAATACAATGTCGGCATTTTTTTTTTCCAATTGATTCTTGGCAACCACTTAGTCGCTGCTTTTGCGCTCAGGCCCCGTTTATAAAGTCTGCTAGCATACATGTCAACCCATAAGGTTTGTCCGTATTTCTTACGGATTTTTAAGTGTTGCAAAAGCATACGGGCGTATTTGGAAATGAATACGGATTTAACTGTTTTCATGAAAATAATAATATTAGTATATGTTGCTTACCCTTTTTAAATTTATTTCGTATTTACTGTCGGCTACGTGCTACACGTGTGCATAAACTCGATTTAAACAACAACCGGTCACAAAATCTCGTCTATCGCGCGAGACTTCTAACAGTTTCCTGACATGCGCAGTTAAGAAATTTGTGTTAGCGCGAAAATTGCGAGTCGTTTGCAGTGGTTGAGAAAATGGGGGACAGGCCGGCCAAAAAAACAAGATACACCGGACGTTTTCGTTCGGAATGGACGGATTTATTTAAGGTAATTGGTCCGTCAAAACTTGGAGAAGAGTATGCATCATGTTCGCTTTGTTGACGGGACATTAAGGTTGCGGCATCTGACATTTACGATGTCAAAGAACATTTGAAATCAAAGTTGCACGAGAGAAATGTGAAGCAACAAAAAAGTCAACCGTCCCTGTGATATTTAGAAATCTGTTTTTTCTTTGTGCAATAAAATGTCATTTGGAACAAGATACCGTCAATGTCTTCATATAAGAAAGAAAGTAAGGTAAGATTAATGTTATTGCATGAAACAGCTTTAGTATTGATAAAACTGACATAAGGAATTTTTATGGGAAAATAAGGATTTTATGGGTTTGTAATACAGGTGGGACCAAATTAGGGTTGACATGTATGTGCTAGCTTAATGCTAACACATAAGGCGAAATATCTTATAGACGGGCTAATGAAGAGCAAACCGGTGTAGGAATTCTTTACCCCATGCAAAAAAACGAGTAATATTACTGCAGCTGACTGTCACTTACGGTAGTTGTGAAACTCGTCTTCGTTTGTGTCTGCATGACTGTATTATACTGTCAATCGAAAACAATCTAAAATCCTTATCTCGAGGACCCGCTGTATGTTGAAGTGAGGGGCGGAGTTTTCATTTATTCAGGCCGTTGCCCTGTGGAGCACAAAAGTAGTGCTCCGCCTCGTGAAGTGTTTCCTTAACGGTTGTTTTGTGTCATGCGTGTTAAGATTCCAGCACGCGGAACTCCCTCCCCGAGATTCCAACTGGGTGAGTCCATTTTTTGACACAGAAGAGGCCTGGCCATGCGAAGCGGGGTGTAGCTTTAATTCTGATGTTTTCTCCCCAGTAAAAGGGACACCAGCTCGATGCGACAGAGTATGGGTACGCTTCATTCCTACCCCTGTGCAGTATTTCTTATTTTCTTAATAAAGTCAAATATCCATGAAATTCCTCATCGGTTATTTTGTCTTTTCAGGCTCGGACATCTATTGTGAGATTTTGGACGAAAGGCCCAGATCAGGTTGGCTGCATTCGCCGCGTCACGTTCAGAATGAAAAGAAAAACAAAACGTACACGCTAGTTGACAACATATATCATTTATGTGTCAAGTTGTCAAGTACGGCATCGACCGCGGCGACATCACACTCGGGCAAATCCTCGGCGCGGGTTTTTTCGGCGAAGTCTACGACGGCGCTTACGCAGCAGCGGTAAGTCTGAGAACTTGTGATTTGCGGACATATGAAAGGCCAAAGGTGGGTGAGACAGCGAGTCGAATATTCTTAAAGCCTGACAGAGAAATCGAGGGGTCAAGTGACTTGGGGCGGGCCAAAAGAGAAATGGGCAAAACAACAGCCGTATCAACAACAGTAACATTCCCGTAATGCCAAGTTTTGTGTTGTCATCATCATAATAACCATTATTGACGCATAGGAAATTCTAATGACTTTTTGCGGTCCACTGCATTATTAATTGACACGCGAGACTTAAACCGTACGTTGTTGTAATTGGATCAGAACGGCAAGCAGGTGAAAGTGGCCGTCAAGACGTGCAAGGACTGCTCGGCCGACGTCATGGAGAAGTTCATGAGCGAAGCGGGTAGGTTTCACCGCCCGATCATTCAAAAATAAGCATGGAAGGCAAAAAGAAAAGAGTTCTTCCTCGGCGTCCCCGACAGTCATCATGAAGAACCTGAACCACCCTCACATCGTCAAGCTCATCGGCATCATCGAGGAGAACCCCGTGTGGATCGTCATGGAGCTTTACGAGTACGGAGAGGTCAGTCGTGGCGAGGTGCAGGCGGAGGTGCCAATAATGATTTGAAACTGAAAAATTCAGATCCCTTTCCTCATTCTCTATTGGGTTTTGATCTGGGGAACGGACACGCCAACCCATGACCTCTGGTCTACCGTGGCGGTATGCTTTGGGTCACTGTCGTGCCGAAGCTACCTGCTAGCTTAATGCTAACATATAATGTGAAACACCATAGACGGTAGGGGTGTTTAAAAAAAATAATAATAATCGATTCGGCAATATATCGCGATATTACAGCGCATCGATTCAATATGCGGCCAAATTGATGTTTAAACATAAATTTTTTATGGAAATATTCAACAAAATGTCTTACTTAGTGTTCACGCTTTAAGCATGGAAGAATGTTATATTAATGGAACATTTTCATACAAATATTGCCAG
The DNA here is from genome assembly GCF_051991255.1 of Vanacampus margaritifer. Classification (NCBI taxonomy): domain Eukaryota; kingdom Metazoa; phylum Chordata; class Actinopteri; order Syngnathiformes; family Syngnathidae; genus Vanacampus; species Vanacampus margaritifer. The sequence continues at coordinate 17,109,975 of NC_135450.1, forward strand.
TGTACATGTACAAGTATTTTCTAAATTTGAGTAAAAATAAAAATGAAATCGCAATAATCGACTTACAGATTCATATCGGGATTCATCGGTATCGAATCGAACCGTAACCTATAAATCGTGATACGGATCAAATCGCAAGGTACTTGGCAATCTGCACCCCTAACAGACGGACTAAGATAAATTAGCAACAACGTTGAAGTAATTCTAAGATAAATCTTACTACTTTACTTACTGTTACACGGAGCAACAACAAACACAAAGTGAGCATCAAAAAATACTCACAGGCATAAAAAACAGATACATTAGACAAGACTAAATGCTTACGAGCAGATACTTTATTCATTAACTCTTTGACTGCCAGACGTTTTCAGAAAAGGGATGCCGTGGGTGCCAGCCGATTTAAGCATTTTGACTGATCTTTTGAATGAAAGATTGGACTCTCATCTTTCATCAGAAAAAATAAGTTTGTTTCTACCTTATTCCGTTTTTCAGTAATCAACAATAGAAAATGGTTAGTTTCACCTCTGTTTTGAAACAAACGTCTTTAAACGTCTTTGGCACTCCTCCATAGGATTTTACTAAACGTTATTTAACGTTTTTGGCAGTCAAAGAGTTAAATAACGACCCAACCTGCGCACGTGTCATACGCGTTTCCCAGCTCGGCAACTACCTGACGCAGAACCAGAACAAGCTGACCAACATGACCCTGGTGCTGTTCAGCCTTCAAATCTGCAAAGCGCTCGTCTACTTAGAAGGCGTCAACATGGTGCACAGGTCAGCCAACCACAACATATACTTCTTTACCCTCCATCTCTCTCTCTCTATATATATATAAATATAGATATTTATTTTTATTTTTTTGGTCAATGCAGAGACATTGCCGTCCGGAACGTGTTGGTTGCCAGCCCCGACTGTGTCAAGCTCGGAGACTTCGGACTGTCGCGGTACATCGAAGACGAAGAGTACTACAAAGGTGAGTGGCGCAAATTCTTGGACGGGCACCAACAGAAACAAACTCCTCCCTCACTCTGCGGGGGCCGCGCAGCATGACGCCAACTCGAGATTGAAAGACGGCTTGTTTGTTTTACGACGATAAGGAGCGAAAGTAGTAGGTTGGATATATTTGAGTAAGCCTAAAAGAAAAAAAAACGGTCATTCTGAAAATACGTGTGCAGTGTGATGAACTGCTCGTTTTATTAATTGCATCGTTTTGGAGATGAGACGATACGGTGTAGAAAATATATACGCAATTGAGATATTAACACAAAACCAAAATACTGTATACAAAAAAAGCAGTGCTCCAGTAGGTCAAACAAAACAGGAAAATGGCACCAGAGGCCGACTTCCTGATGTAACTTCCTACTTCCTGTTTGCACAGGAACAGTAATAAAAAACTAAAAAATACATTTGATACTTACAAAAATGGTCGACTGTTATACTAATATTACTCAATCAATGAGGATTCCCTTTCCAATTGCAGCGTCCGTCACACGATTGCCGATCAAGTGGATGGCGCCGGAATCCATCAACTTCCGACGCTTCACCTCGGCAAGCGACGTCTGGATGTTTGGTCAGTATTTTTGCATTTGATTTGATTTGATCTTTAAATTATACTTGTGTTATGTTTTTAAGTTTGATTCTTGTGAGAAGTGAGAAAAAATGAACCACCGCTTTCAGCCCCGGTGAGCAAAAGCGGCGTCCCATTTGATTTGCATCAACTTTATGATGTCATTCCCCCACCCCCCCCCCCCCCCCCCACCCCCCCGCAGCCGTCTGCATGTGGGAGATCCTGAGCCGAGGCCAGCAGCCGTTCTTCTGGCTGGAGAACCGAGACGTCATCAACCAGCTGGAGCAAGGCATCAGGCTGCCCAAGCCCGACGACTGCCCGCCGGCGCTCTACTCCCTCATGACGCGCTGCTGGTCCTACGACGCCAGGGAGAGGCCCAACTTCACCGAGCTGGTGGTCAAGATCAGGTACTCGGCAAGGGAAACCTTTCGTGGTAACGCAAACGCCTCGCCGTTGAGCTCGTACCCCACTCGGGGGACACGATTTGCGACGCAAAGCTCATGTTGATTTCACATCAGGGTTCGTTCGAGGTCGCAGCCTTTCCTAAACATTTGCAATGGTTCTCTAAAAGTCTTAATGGTCTTTCTTGTCACAACAACATTTTGAACATGTTCACAATTGTTGCAAGACAATTTTGATTTTTTTTTATTATTATTTCTAAAAGCTGTAGATATTTTTAAACATTTAAAAAAATAATAATAAATTCCCCTAAACGTTCTCAATAATTCTCTTAACAGTCTTAATGGTTCTCCAAACAGTCTATTTTCAACATTTTTTATTGTTTCTAAAAGCTGTGGATTTGTTTGAACATTAAAAAAAATAAATAAATAAAAAATCCTAAACGTTCTCAATAGTTTTCTAAAGTCTTAATGGTCTTTTTTGTCACAAGAAAATTGTGAATTTTTTTTTATTATTTCTAAAAGCTGTTGATATTTTTAAACATTTGGAAAAAAAAAAATCAAAAAAATCCTAAAGGTTCTCAATAGTTCTCTAAAGTCTTAATTGTCTTTCTTGTCACAAGAAAATTTTGAAAATGTTTTATTATTTCTAAAAGCTGTAGATATTTTTAAACATTTAATAAAAAATAATAAAAAATTCCCCTAAACGTTCTCAATAATTCTCTTAACAGTCTTAATGGTTCTCCAAACAGTCTATTTTGAACATTTTTTATTGTTTCTAAAAGCTGTAGATTTGTTTGAACATTTAAAAAAAAAATAATAAATTCCCTTAACGTTCTCAATAGTTTTCTAAAGTCTTAACGGTCTTTCTTGTCACAAGAAAATTGTGATTTTTTTTTATTATTTCTAAAAGCTGTTGATATTTTTAAACATTTGGAAAAAAAAAAAATCAAAAAAATCCTAAAGGTTCTCAATAGTTCTCTAAAGTCTTAATTGTCTTCCTTGTCACAAGAAAATTTTGAAAATGTTTTATTATTTCTAAAAGCTGTAGATTTGTTTGAACATTTTTAAAAATTTATATATTTTTTCCTAAACATTCTCAATAGTTTTCTAAAGTCTTAATGGTCTTTCTTGTCACAAGAAAATTGTGAATTGTTTTTATTATTTCTAAAAGCTGTGGATATTTTTAAACATTTGAAAAAAAAATACATATATTTTTCCTAAAGGTTCTCAATAGTTCTCTAAACAGTCTTAATCGTCTTTCTTGTCTCAAGAAAATTTGGAACATCTTTTATTATTTCTAAAAGCTTTAGATATGTTTAAACATTTGAAAAAAATACATATTTTTAGAACCAAATTTAAATGTAAATTGTATGTACAGTATATTGGTTTGACATTTTTTAAATATATTTGATGAATTTTTCACTAAGTTCTTAAAACACGGCATTAACCATTTGAGCCTGTACAATAATTCAGCTTCATTTTTTGAACCCGCCCATCTTTGCCAGCGACGTGCACAAGATGGAGAAGGAGCAGGAAGTGGAACGCAAGCGGGACAGAGCGCGCTCCACCAAATATTTTGACACCAAGTTCAACTTCTCCGAGCCGCCCCCCAAGGTAGATTAAGCCGCCGCGTGCTACCTGTTAAGCGACTCAATCGACGCATGCGCTTCTTGTTACCATTGCAGCCTTCAAGAAAGAAACCGGGACGTTTTGGGAACACGCTGAGCATCGGCTTGCACATTCAGGTACTTTTCAGTGCGGCTTTTAATTTGGTTCACATATAACTAGAACATAAGCGCGTGTGTGTGTGTGCGTGTGTGTGTCTACGCAGCTGAACGAAGGTTTGTGCGCCAGCTCGCCGGACCTGGCCATCCCGTGTGAATATCAGTCGCCAGTGGACTCAATGAACACGCTGCCCCTCAGGTCCCCCCGACGTCGCAGCATGGGGGTAAAAGCACCCTAAAAATTGATATGCCGGTGACGTACGAGTGGCCCAATTTACGAGATGTTCAAATTGCGAGCCGCCGCGTGGTTGGTTTGAGTTTTGAAGTTACAAGCAAGCTCGGGACTCACCACCACTCAAGTGACGCGAACTTGCTGCTGTGCCCTCAAAATTACTCACCACACAGCCATTAAGGTCTGAACCGCTGGCAACCAAAGTGAGCACACCCCCCCCAAGTGAAAATTAGCCCAATTAGCTATTTTAGCTCCCTGGTGTCATACGACACATTGGTGTTGCAAGGTCTTAGGCCACGTGTGGCTAATGAGCAGGTATGTTAAATGGGAGAAAAGAGTAAAAGATTTAATTGTGATTAATCGCATGACTTCTATAGTTAACTCGCGATTCATTTCAAATCCACCGCACATTTTGTATCTGTTCCAAATATACAATGAAGAGATATTTTGTATTACTCTTTTCAATATGAGTGGATAAATATGCTTACCTTATGCAAAAAAAAAAATGCATCATTGTAAGATTTCGAATTCAAGCAAAACAAAAACAAGATGGACGCAAACTGTTGTACTGACAGAATAACTAAACACACAAGAAAAATAATTACACACATTGTACATATTATGACACATTATTGCCAGCTCAATGCTGACACAAATCTTTACACGCCATTAAGTTCACCATTACAAGTCCAATATCTCAAGCATGATTTGTTTGGTTTAATTGGATTCATAATAGCTAAGCCCTTTAATTGTCATCACTGACTCCAAAAATAGTTTGAAACTCCCTCTTCAAAATGTATTTTCCTTTTTATGACCCTCCTACCTTGTTCCTATGTGTTATTTTGTGTTTTTAGGAGCAACAAACCAGAATTATTCCTCTTTTCCCTCGTTTTTTTCTCTATCTCACTTCTCACCAATCACAAGCACAGCAGCGCTTACCTGCCAATTCTTTTGTAGTTTGGTTGTTCTTTTCCACCATATCATTGGTCAGTTCTCGTCTTCCATGAAGCAGCCATACCAAATTCGTCTTTTTATTTTGGTATTTTACTTTTTTAAAGTTAATCCACCGAGATCTTGTCTTTCCGAGTCAAGCCACCGTCCAGCAAACATTTCAATTCTTCGTGCTCTTTTCACCCCGCACCGGTTTGGCAAATTTCTTCTTCGTTGGTATCTTCTTGCCCCCCCTCCCTCGAGTTTCTTCTTCTGGTCATTTAAACAAACGTATTTAGGTGTGTTATCTGTATGAGCGCGCCATTCTGCCCCTTGGAGGCCAATATGTAACAATACTACTTCAATACAATAAAACTGAAATACAACAAAATAAAATCAATGTAGCAAGCTCATTCTGGGGCAAAAACAAAGGATGGCATTTTGTTACTGTGTATGAATAATTATTTGTTAATGAAAACGATTTTGTTAATTTTCAACTAAATAAAGTTCGAAAATACATTTAATATACATGAAGTTGTGGAGTTCATTTTAGATAACTTTTTTTTTGTAATGTAGTATCATATGTCCGTACAAAAGAAGGAATGTCAAACGAATTGTACTTTACCTTACTTTGTGACCTTTTTTACCCCATCCTGTTCTCGATAAATACAGTACTCCATACTGTATATTAAAAATATATATATATATTAAAACTAAACTTAAACCAAGCATTAAAAAACAACAACTAACAAACCAACTCTAAAAACGTATTAAAAGTAACTGAATTAAAAATATAAAAAAGTCAAAACGAAATAAAAACAATCAATTAACATCCAAAACTATTATACTCTGGTACTGCACCACCAGGAGGCACCCCAGGCGGAAAGCTACACAAAAAAACAACAACTCATCGCAGCCAACTTTTGTCAACTAAAAACAAAATGCGTGCTGAAGCAAGAGTCAACTCTGACGGCCGTTGCCACCCCTGCAGGAGAACGAGTTCCCCCGAGCGGAGCTCAACAGCCGCGAGGACGCCCAACGCCTTTGGCAGATGGAGCGCCAGCAAATGCGCGACACCTTGCGCCGCCAGGAGGCGCAGATGGCGGCCGACAAAATGTGGCTGGAGAAAGAGGAGCGACTCCTGGTGGGGAACACAGCCTCGCTCGTGTCTGTCAGCCCGCTCGCCGCGCCCACCTGTCCCCCGCGGGGGGCGCCACACAGCGGGGGCCGCCCCGCGCGTCGAGGGCGGCCCGCTAGTCTAAAAATCGATGTGCCCCTCTTAAGCGTTCCAAAGAGAGGCTCCATGTCCGTTTGCTATCAAATGAACCTGCCTGTTCTTTTGCAGGACCCCGTGGGACCGGAAGGACCCCCACCGCCAATGGTAGGTTTGCACTTTGCTTGTACTTTAATCATCCCAAACGATTGTTGTCTTCATGAGGTGTTTTTTTTTTTTTTGTGTGTAGCCCAACGAGGTAGATGCTGACGATGGTAAGTAAAAGAAGCAAACGTAAAAGGAAAATGTGAACGTTTGGAATCAGTAAACGAGCAAAAAAAAAAGAAAAAGACAAAAGTGCTATGCGTTTTGGTGTTCCCGTCTTAGCCACCTGGGGGCAGTATGAGACAGACAGATGGCATATACAAGTCATTTTTCAAGTTCATCAGTATAGCACTATTAGTCTTTCTTTGCTGAGGATAAAGAATATGTGACTGAGTACGATTACAGCAAGATAGACACATTTTTATTAAAATATAAATAAATAAAATATTTTCATTATTAAGTTGAATAAAAACATCTGGCCATAAAGCTGTGTAAAATCATGTTTTTATGCTCTTGTATCTTGTAGGCCCGCCAGTCAAGCCTCCTCGGCTCACAGCGCAGGTTCGAACAATTCTTGCATGATCATCATTTACGCTGCCTCGATTTGAATTTGATCCATTTTCCCGCCGAATTAGCCGGCGCCCACCGCCGAGCTGGACCGCTCCGATGACAAGGTTTACCCGTGCGTGATGAACGTGGTCAAAGTGGTGGTGAAGCTCAAGAACGACATCGTCGACATGCAGCCTGAGCAGTACGTCACATTCGTGCAGGTGAGTTGCGGTTTAAGAATTTAATTTCGCTTCTCATATTGCTTCACAATGTATTCCCAACAGTCTTATTTTCCTCATTCTGCATTTCTATTGGCTGCATTGATTCCGGTACATGTACGTGGATGTTTTTTTTTTTTTTTGTCCAATCAGATTGCAACCTCTATGTGTTGCCAAGTCAATGTCATTTCTTTAACCAATCACATTTCGACTTGATCCTCCCATGACGTCGGCATTTTTTTCTGAACTGTGATTGGTTGGCCAGAGCCAGAATTGTCACGGCTATCTTGGACTAGTAACATTTTGTGACGATCTGCATACATGAATACGTTTAAGAGATGGATTACGTCGGGTAAAAGGTTCCGGTGATAAAACGGTAACGTGTGTTGAAATTGACAAAGCGCTTTTGCGTTGGCAGTCGATGGGGATGGCCTTGAGGGAGCTCATCAGCAGCGTGGACGACATCTTGCCAACTCTGCATCAGTCCGTGCGCACCGAGGTACACGATTCTTCTTCTTCTTTTAGATTTCATTCAGATTCGATTTTCTCTTTTTGAGTCATTTTTACATGCGATGGAGCATCTCATGGAAAGAGAAAAAAAAATGTAGGAAGGGCATACTAGAGTTACAACTTACCTTTGATGTGATGGGGCGCAGAGCAGTGAGGCTAGCACATTAGCGGCTAGCATGTTAGCAGGCATGGATGTGGATTTTCTAAAACTTGGACAGCAAAGTGAAAACAATTGGACAAAACAGTGGAAAACTGGCTAAATTAGTGAATAATTAAAAAAAAAAAAAAAAAAATGTCTGCATTTAAATGCCGTGAACTACTTCAGGAAATAAAATATGTAATGTTGTTTGATAATTTAATAAACATTTCTGATTCCAATATTTGTCCTGTAATGCAATAATAATAATAATAATGATGATTGATAATAATACATTTTATTTGTACAGTATAGCGCTTTTCAGAAGACACTTAAAAATAAAACTGATAAAAACTACAGAGTCAAAAGAAGAATGAATAAATAAAATCAACATTTACAACGAAAAAATATAAATACTAAAATAAAATAAATAAAAGCTAAAAAATAAAGTAAAATAAAAACAAAAGTTACCACTTTATCATACAGGGAACCATATTTGGTACCTCAGCGCCTCACGATGAGGTCATAGAATACTAACTCTTTGACTGCCAAAAACGTTAAATAACGTTTCGTAAAATCCTATGGAGGAGTGCCAAAGACGTTAAAAGACGTTTTTTTCCAAAACAGGTGAAACTAACCATTTTCTATTGTTGATTACTCAAAAACGGAATAAGGTAGAAACTAACTTTTTTTTTTCTGATGGAAGATGAGAGTCCAATCTTGTTTTGGCAGTATGTGTGTTTCCATAGTCCAAACACATAATTTTCTATGGACCTTGAAAGATCAGACAAAATGCTTAAAATCGGCTGGCACCCACGGCATCCCTTTTCTGAAAACGTCTGGCAGTCAAAGAGCTAATAAATGATAAACAATAATAAAATAAATACCCTCCTTCAAATAAATGGCTACTACTTTTTTTGAGTAGATAAGCACCGGTCCTCTATTTGAGGAAATACTGTCGTTTTCTAGGGGAAGGCGCATTGGGCAGTAAATGTAACTTTGATTTCCTTCCATTGACGGCTATAGACGTCAAAAATTCATTTGAACTATTTCTATTAGTTTAACATTTTTTTCCCACTTTTTGTTTACAAGAGTATGGAAACCTAGGAATTAAAACAGATATCAAATATGTGTTTTTTTCTTCTTCTTCTTCTTCTTCTTTTCGACGCGCGTGCGTCCACCCTCGGGCGCAGATCGAGGGCACCCAGAAGCTGCTGAACAACGACATGGCGGAACTGATCAGCAAGATGCGCCTGGCGCAGCAGAACGCCATCACGTCGCTGCGGGACGAGTGCCGCAAGCAGATGCTGGCGGCGGCGCACACCTTAGCCATGGACAGCAAGAACATGCTGGACGCCGTGGACCAGGCCAGGGTGCGCGCCAACCTGGCCAAGCCCGTCGAGCCCTGACTCAACCGGCGGACATCTTGAAATGATCCGTCGTCCTATGTACATTTGTCCTAGACGCTGTGCATCCTCGTGTGTGTGTGCAACAAAATGGTGGCTTCTCCTCACCAAAGAAATTTGAATCATGATGAACTTCTCAGGAGTAGAATTTTACATATGCTGTATTACACACTTTTACCACACATTACACGTGACTGGAGTGCTATAGATAATAAAATAATCTTGTCATTTTTGTGTCCAAAGCTTGGAACAGTCGCACACCTGCTCCTGTGAGCCCAATAAGCCCAATAATCAATACAAATAAGCCAAACCCCGAGTAGGAACGGAAACATAACCACTCCCCATAGCTGACATGCTAGCATCCATGATCGGCCGGTTGCGCGATGCTAGCAATGCTAATGCTAGCATGAGTATAGTTTGGGGTTCTGGAGCTACAAAATGGCTGTCGGGTCAGCGCGGGCTGTGGGACATTTTATATCATGCCTGCGAGCCAAGGAGGCAGGAAGAGGCCGACGGTGCCCAGCAGGCACACGATGATGAACATCCACAGGAAGATGCGGTCGATCACCATGGCAACGTACTTCCAGTCTTCTTTCACCTGCACGCAAACAAGCGTCGACACCAAAGATGACGATGAAAGATTTGTTTGAATTATCAATGATTAGTCGGCCACATTTTAAGATACTTCATTTGACTTCAGAAATATGTATAGCTATATATTAGGGTGGCGACTTGAATGATGAATTGGCCGTTGCATGTGTACGGGAATCTTCGGTCAGCTAATGAGCTAGCGCAGCGAGGCAGCGTATCGCGCGTCGTCCTAGCAACAAACAAAAGATGGACTCCGGAACCTGAGGAATCTAAACTAGCTTAGCACAAGCTAATGATGAGGCTAGAAAAACAAAACGGGGATGGATTTAAAATGGGAGCTGGGAGGGAAAAAAAACATTCCGGGTTCTGCTGGACTGTCGTCACTATTGACCCTAAAAACCCATCAATCAAAAATGGATCATTTGCGAGCTAACATTCCTGAGCTACTCACACTGAAGTCGGCGTCCTCGGCCCTCAGGTGGTCGGCGATGTAGTGCACGCCTTCCAAGGCGTGGATGACGCTGGGCGAGAGCAGAAAGTCCGGCGCGGGGGCTTCCTCTTTGGCCCGAGTCGCCGCCAGCTTCCTGACGCTCTGCGGCGGCGGCGGCGGCGGCGTCTTCTGCTGCTGCGGCGACGGCGGGCGGAAGGAGAAATACGAGGTCAAGGTCCCCAGCTCCAAATCTTCCAGCGAGCGGGACGCGGCGTCTTTGCCCCAGCTGGCCGAGGTGCTGACCCGGCATCCCCGCCGCCTTTCCATCATCAGCCGGCGGCGCCTGGCGTTGGGCGCCGGCCTGCGCATGAACAGCCACCTGGGCACCAGGTCCAGGAAGACGGCGTGCACCCAGCGCGGCATCTTGTGCGTGTTGGGCGAGCGGTGGTGCACGTTGAGCACGAAGACGGTGATGACGATGGAGAGCGTGACGAAGATCATGGTGAAGAGCAGGTACTCGCCGATGAGCGGGATGACCAGCGACGTGGACGGGATGATCTCGGTGATGAGCAGCAGGAAGACGGTGAGCGAGAGCAGCACGGAGATGCACAGGGTGATCTTCTCGCCGCAGTCGGACGGCAGGTAGAAGACCAGCACGGTCAGGCAGGAGATGAGCAGGCACGGGATGATCAGGTTGATGGTGTAGAAGAGCGGCAGGCGGCGGATGATGAAGAAGTAGGTGATGTCCGGGTAGATCTCGTGGCAGCAGTCGTACTTCTTGGTGTTGTAGGTTCCCACCGCGTTGACGATGGCCCACTCGCCGCTTTCCCAGTAGTTGTTGAGGTCCACCGAGGTCTCCAGGCGCTCCAGGTCGATCTTGGCCTTGTCGTAGGTCCACGAGCCGAACTTCATCTTGCAGTTCTGCTGGTCGAACGGGAAGAAGGTGACGTCGATGCTGCAGGAGCTCTTGTAGATGGCCGGCGGAACCCAGCGCACGGCGCCCGTGTGGAACAGGTGCGCCTTGGTCATGTGCGTCACCGCAAACTCGCCGTCCGCGCTGGCAACAGACGGCATCGCGGAGGTCAAAAGACGGGAGCGGGACATTTCCATCTCATTTGGACTTTTTATGTCATCGTTCACGTTCCAAAACACAATTGCGCTAAAGTGACATGCCAGCGCACCAAACACGATTTACACAAGTAAATATGGCCTCACGCGAAGGTCCCAGTCCTAACGCACATAGAATGAGTGGCTATGAAAAGTCTACACACCCCTGTCCAAATGGCAGGCTTTTGCGAAATCATCTCATTCACTGCCATTGACGGCTATTGACGTCACAAATGTATTCTTAATTCTATTAGTTTAACATCTTTTCCACTTTTGTTAACAAGAGTATGAAAAACTAGTATTTTTTTTATTTGTACATTTAGAACAGATATCAAATTTATCATTAATCATGAGTTAACTATTGGAGTCATGCGATTAATTACAATTAAAAATTAGGAGCGTTGGGCGATTAAAATCGTAATGAATTGCATGACATTAACTCACGATTAATCACAAATCTGTTCGAAATGCACAATAAAAAAATTCTTGTTAACAAAAGTGGAAAAAAAATGTTAAACTAATAGAAATAGTTCAAATTAATTTTTGACGTCTATAACCGTTGATGGCAGTGAATGGGTTAAAAAAAAATTTGACCAAGTTAATCATCTTAAAACTTTTGAGAGCAATATTGTTTCTACAGCTGGATTTTCAAAAACATAAGCATAAGTCAAAATGAACAAGTGAAATACTGAGGTTGCACAAGTGTGCACACCCTCTTATAACGCTCCCCTAATGTGGAAGTCAGCACACACCTGCGACCATTTAAAGGCCATCTGATTACGCCAGATACATTTCACTTGTTCTCGTAGGCTTTTTTTGTTACTTTTTATCAGAAGCCTGAAGGTTTAACACTGGCTGCAATTTGGAACTGTTCATAATTTCATACAGGCCCCGTTTCACATGCGTGAACATTATTTCCATTTGGATGCAGTCCTTAGCTGAGCTTGTGTACTGACAGATACACTTGCTTTGTTGAGCTTTTTGGGGCTATGTCATACAAGACCACTAGATGGCGCCACAGTTCATGTCAGTGAGCTTCACGCACAGCCCAGCAACAATACATTGGAACGAAAATAAATAAATAAATAAGTAAATTAATAATAATAATACACCCCCCCCATTTGCAGGGATAAGGGCCAAGCTCGACCACATGAAAAAAAACATGCATTATTGAAACCACTTACTGTGTATATTCATATTTTAGTTTCATCATGTACCGCAAAGTGTGATCACAAAACAGTTTCATATCATTTTACACAAATTTTACAACACTACCTACAAAAAAAAAAACACATCTTAGAGTTGATTTGATTTGAGAAATAAATGCACCTGAATTTACAACTCAGAATAAAAATAACCCCGAAATTCGATGCGCGCATTGTTGCTCAGTGTCGATTTTTCAATTCTTCAATTTAGACATGGATTTTGGCGTCATCTTGCGATGCTTTCGTGACCAACATCGAGTTTGTGTACTCACTTATTATAGAGGACAATGTCGGGGACCCAGATGAGTTGCGACGGAACTCTGATGGACGTCACGTTGTCGTAATCTGACGGGCGCCAGCGAAGCTTGTAGTCGTTCCACTCCTGGGGATGAAAGAAAAAAAAACAAAAAAACATAAACATACGTTTGTTCATGCTTGGAGCTGAATTTTAGTAAGTCAATGAAAAGGTTCAGTTGCTCCCACCTGCTTGAGCCACACGTTGGTCGTCATCATTTGGTTCTTCTCGTCCTAACAGACAGGAAGTGAACCCGCAGGCCAAAATATTAGGCACACCCAATGATCAATTCTGCCTTTACAGACAAACGTGACGGTCGGAGGCGACCACTTTGCACTTCAGCAGAATTGTGAAAAGATCGGGAAGCCCACCACGTCGATGAGCTGCGCGATGGACAGTCCGAACTTGACGATAACCACGTCGGAGATGTTGGGAACGGGTCGGGACCACTTGTTGTAGCCGGCGAACAGCCTCTTGAAGAGCTCGTCCTCGGCGTGCGAGTGCGTCTTGTCGTGACACGCCACTGGCAGAGCCGGGAGAGACACAATCACGAACCGAGAAACATCGCGTCAAGCTAGCTCTTAGCATGGGGCGAGAGAGGTTCCGGGTTCGAGTTCCTTGGGAAACATGCAAAGACAGACGACAGGTACCAGGATGGCCGAGTGGTTAAGGCGTTGGACTTAAGATCCAATGGACAAGAGTCCTCGTGGGTTCGAACCCCACTCCTGGTATTTCAGCTATGCTATGCTATACATTTAAAAACTTAGCACACATATGAGTGCTCTAATTGACACGTAGCATCCAAATCTTAAGTGCCAGGTAAATGTAATAATGGTTGGCACACTCTAAAAAACCTTGGGTCAAAAGTGACCCAAGGTTCATCTGGTCGATGCTATTAGAAGAAGTTGGATCTCCAAAAATCAAAGTCAAACAAGTGAATGTGTACCAGAATGGCCGAGTGGTTAAGGCGTTGGACTTAAGATCCAATGGACAAGAGTCCTCGTGGGTTCGAACCCCACTCCTGGTATTTCAGCTATGCTATACATTTAAAAACGTAGCACACATATGAGTGCTCTAATTGACACGTAGCATCCAAATCTTAAGTGCCAGGTAAATGTAATAATGGTTGACATACTCTAAAAAACCTTGGGTCAAAAGTGACCCAAGGTTATAAGGGTCATTTGGTCGATGCTATTAGAAGAAGTTGGATCTCCAAAAATCAAAGTCAAACAAATGAGTGCGTACCAGGATGGCCGAGTGGTTAAGGCGTTGGACTTAAGATCCAATGGACAAGAGTCCTCGTGGGTTCGAACCCCACTCCTGGTATCCGAATGCTACCAAGAAATTTCCGTTCATGAAGGACCAGCTAATGTCACTTCAGGATTTCAGGTCTGATATACATGCAAGGCTTTTTTTTTTTTTTTTTTTTTTAACTTTGTATCTGTTACACAAATGGAGATAGTATAAGAGGTCGTACCTCAAGACATTAAAAAGTTTCTGTTCCACAGTGCACGCTCAAATCCGTGCACGCTCGAGTGCGTGTAGCTGATTTAAAATGTGAACCACCGGCAGCGCTCGCTTGAATGCAAACACAAGACAACACAACCTGGAAAAGATGCCGACAAATTGCGCTTGAGTAGTCGAGGCCGCGCTACGACCCGACCATGGATGAGTGACCAGATGGGGCACAGGGGTAGGCGGGGGGGGCTGGGGGGGGGTCTTCCTAGCTAACCTGCCACGTGTATGCAAATGTATGATTTATTGCCCATGCTAATGGTCTTGCTGGAGGGCTTTTGGTGGGTCGGAGTGCAGGTGCACTGCCAAACAAGCCAGGATGAGCTATGATGGGAATTCATAAGTTACACACACACACACACGCACACACAAAGGGGCCGTCGAGATGCGTGTTACTAGAAAGAATGGGCTAGTTCAAGATCACCTTAAGATGATTCTTAATGCTCACAGGGCTTTTTTTAAAAAAAAAAAAAAAAAATCTATATATTCCAGTGCAGCCCGCATCATCTCGGAAGTGGAGCCCGGCCAGACGTGTTGGCAGGCGCGACAATGGAGCAGTTTGCGAAGCGCACTCAGCAGCTTCTCAAGCCAGAGCCTTCAAATTAGGAATGTTGGATTGCAAAAAAAAAAAAAAAAAAAAAGCCTTTCAGTAGATAGTCAAAAGCACCATCACAAAAAAAAAAAAAAAAAGACTTGAGGACGACAAAGTGGACATTTTGACAGACAAGTTATGACTTCATTAGCCATAAATTAAACAAACGAAAACAGGAGAAAAAAATATATTTCAGAAAAAATATATTTTGGAAAACAAAATAAAAATACATTTTGAAAAATTGAAAAAAATATTTAGACAAATAGAGCATCGGTTTCTGTTTTTCATAAGATATAATATTTTGATTCCAAGTGACTTGTTGCAGACTCCCTTTTTTTTTTTTTTTTTTTTTTTTCTGGAGAGCTCAGTATTGTTCATTCGGTAATTTTACCGATTTGACATGTCATCATCATTGCTCTCCTTTTTTTTCTATATATATATATATATATTTTTTTTTTTTGTATTTTTATTTTTTTTTGTATGTGGGTGTTGCAGACTCCCTAATGGCGGGCACCTCACTTACCTTCAACTATATACACCTTTTATGTTAAAAAAAAAAAAAAAAAAAAAAGAACACATTTCAGAAAAACATTTTTTTTTAAATCCATAAAAAAATATATTTTTTTAAATCCATAAAAAAATATTTTTTTTTAAATCCATAAAAAAATATTTTTTTTTAAATGGAAACTACAAAAATGATTCAAAACAGAGCCCCCCAAAAATGACTAAGGAAAAAAAACGTTTGTTTTTTTTTTCAAGGGAATGTAATACGCTTCCATAGAACAATGATTTGCTGCCATTTTCTTTTCTTTGCCAACGCGACACCTCAAACAACACAACACCACCGTGAAAGGGCTTTTGATGGCAAAATAATTTATTTACAGCCACGCAACAAAGAAGCACGACGTGAGCGCCACTCGACCGAATGGTTCGAGTTGAACATGACTGTCCTTTTCCATGGAGACACGTTCACTGTTTTAGACCATACATGCGCATACGTAATCTGTCGGGAGGGTGAATTGCGTAAACTTGTCCGACGTCGACCATGTCGGCGTTTCTGTAACTCACAATCGACATGACAATCTGAGGTGCTTTTTTAACTTCGACTGAAAATCTGTGATCTCAAATCCAAAGCGATGCAATGCCGCCATCTACAGGGACATTTTGGTTATTTTCACGCCGACCCTTTGAAAAACTTAGCAGACAAATAGATACGCCAGTGGTTGTAAAGGATTGGATTCCATTTTTCCAATATAAAATATGCAACTTGGCGAAACACTGTTTATACATTTTTGCTACAAATCCGTTTTCATGAAACCAGTGGCACAGAGGAATTCATATTTTTATCTTATTTTACCAGAGAAAAGCATGTAACTCTAGATGATTTTTGATAGGCCTAAATGTTGAGGTACAAACAAACTCTATTTGAATTTGAACATGTTCCAGTCACAGTGTTTCATTTGAAACAAACATGACAAAATCCTCACGATGAAGACGGCGGTGCGTTCACGTACCTGCCTGACAGAAGAGCAGCGAGCAGATCCAATTGGCGGTCCTGGCCGCGCACGGGCGCTTAATTCGCTCCATGCGGACACCGAGACGAGGGGAGTTGCTGTCAAAGTGTTATCTTGGGGCACAAAGTGCGCCATTTTGGCTGCCGCGAGACATTTCACACAACTTTTACTCGCACTTGCCACAAGAGTCAGGCCAGTCCACTTTCGGCGTCCGGCAGCTGCCTTAAACGCAACAAATCATCATCCACGCTTGCTTAATGTGCTCCAAACGCTCCTGGGAAGAAAAAAAAAAGAAAAAGGTTTTCACTCATGAGGGAGTTGAATGGGCTGGGCTGCCTGCACTTTTGAAGGAACACATGCGACTACGTTCCAACTCGGATCGAACGTCTGCTGCCTTCGAGGCCACGCCTCCTTTTGCTCTCTCACTTGCACGCTCGCTTTCTCTCTCTCTCTCTTGCTCACAAGGCAGCTTGGAAATAAATGCTTGTTGCTGTTTAAAAAAAATCTTATCATATATATATATATATATATATTTATTTTTTTTTTTATTGATTTTAGTTTCATTATGTTTATAGTATTTATTTACACATTTTTTTAAATATATTTTTTTATCTTGTTTTTTTATTAATTTTAATTTTGAGTAATTTATGTATGTACAGTATATATTTTGGTTATTTTCATTTCAATTTTTATTAATTGTATTACATTTAAAAAATATTTATAATTTTTCTTTTCACTTTTATAAAAGAAAATTGAGGTTTGGTAGTTTTGGTCCAACTTCCACTTTTATTGACACTGGCAGGGAGGTAAGAGGCCGTTTGGGGGGCCACGTGGAGAAGAATACAAAATATTAAACATACAAGATTAATAAACATTATGCTTTGAGATACAAGTTTAATTTTTTTCTGTGGCCGTACTCATAAAGCAAAACACTAGTATCGCAAATCATATATTTCCCCATCCATATAAATAGAAATGCTGTTAATCCTTGCCAACATGGAGTTTCACGCACTGCGACGACGACGAGGCACTCTAAAGTGGCCATGCCAGCGCAAAGCTCCAGTCCACAGACTGGCGATCACGTGGGAGATTTTCTGAATGTTGGCCGAAACGGCAAAAAAAAAAAAGGTTTCACACTCTATAGCATTTCCACAAATTTGCAAATTTTTAGCAATGATCTCCAAACATGCTTAACGTATTTAGAAACACATTTCTGAATGGACTTTATGGGGTCTTCAAACGTTCACGAGTGTATTTTCACATTTGCCGGTACAGACAACCCGAATGATCCTTCGAAAAGCGAAGCCAAGCGAAAGTCGGTGTGTGGTTCCCGATGGCCTCTTAAGTGACCGAGTTTGTCCTGGCATCGGTCGCAAGCAAGCAAGCAGATGGCCAAACTTCGCCTTCCTCTGGAGGAGACAAACTGCGTCATTACGTCTGAAGGCCGACTCATAAACACCCGAACGCTCCCATATGCGTCCTCCCCTAATTGCTGCAGTAACGTATGGATGGAAAATATTGCACAGGCCTGCCGTTATGCTCTCCGGAATCGTGTCGCATTTTGAGGCGGCAAAGCCAGGGTCGGGATTCGTTGCCCGCGGAGGATCGGGTCTTAAGCGTGGATTGTGTCTCTCAGCTGTTTGCTGAAGGCGGCGTGAAGGGCCTGCGTGGCGCTCTCCAGTCGGCCGGCGATGTCCGACGCCGCTCGCAGCATGTCCTCAAAGGCCGCAGACTCCTCTCGGATTCTGCCCGGGAAAGACGGGCGGACAGGAGTTATTGGAGGAAGGGAATGATGGATTGTTGACAACTAATAACAACGCAATCGCTCACCGTTCCAAAGTCGGTCAAAGGCCAAAATCTAGATCTTGGTCTGTACGCGTGATCTATTAATTTTCTCAGTCGTAACACGTGTTATTCTGCAGTAGCTGCGCTTTTGTCTATTTTATTTTCACCGCGACTTGAAGCCGACTTTGCATTCTTACTTCTGCATCCCCGCGAGCGTGTCCAGGACTTCCCCTTGAAGCTGCTTCTCCAGGTCTTCCTCGGCCTTCCCCGCCACCTCCCGGCAGCTCTCGTGCTCCTCCCGGACGCCGGCGAGATTGGCCCGGATCACGTCCTCGTAGCTCTGCTCCTCCAACTCGGCCCCGACGTACTGCGCCAGGTTCTCCAGCACCGCCTTGTTGGCGTGCTGGATGGCCTGCAGGTAGGCCACCTCCTCCTCGCGAGCCTTCAGAGCGCGAGCCGAAAGGCCCCGGGTGCTGAAGCGGACCGAGCATGTTTCCTGTAGGGCCGGCGAGGGCGAAGGTGGGGGCGGGGCAGAGGCGGGGTCGCTTCTCGCCTCAGCGGGCTCGTCGGCGGGGGGGTGCGAGGGCGCGTCGGTGGCTGTTACGGAGGGGTACATGTCAAAGCCTGAGCCGTAATCGCCATCCCCGCTTTGGCTTCTGGCTGGGGTTGCCATGGAAACCAAGGCCAGCAGAACGCCCGTCCACCACATGGTAACCTGCAATGAAGAAGATGTTAGTGACTGTGAATAACTTGGATGAGTTTCTTTGACTGCCAGACGTTTTCAGAAAAGGGATGCCGTGGGTGCCAGCCGATTTTAAGCATTTTGTCTGATCTTTCAAGGTCCATAGAAAATTATGTGTTTGGACTATGGAAACACACTTACTGCCAAAACAAGATTGGACTCTCATCTTCCATCAGAAAAAAAAAGTTAGTTTCTACCTTATTCCGTTTTTGAGTAATCAACAATAGAAAATGGTTAGTTTCACCTGTTTTGGGAAAAAACGTCTTTTAACGTCTTTGGCACTCCTCCATAGGATTTTACGAAACGTTATTTAACGTTTTTGGCAGTCAAAGAGTTAATTACACATACATGTTCCGTTGTTTAGAAAACAAATGATGAATTTTTAAAAATACTTCTGTATTCAAAATTGTTTAAAAAAACAAAGATAAAACAGTGCAGTGCATTTTCAGTGTAGTACCATATGCTGCCACAACAGGCAACAGTTTATTGCTCCATGTGTGCTAAATTAGTAGTTTGTTTCTTAGGTTTATAATTACCAGAACACATATGCTAATTTCTGATAGCCTAGCGATGGCGTTTCATCGTTAGCGTTAAGCTAGCCTCGGTTGACCATTTTGGTGCTTAAATATACCAAGTTTCGTTTATGTGTCAGTTTTACGGTAAAATTTAACCGTGAGTGGCAAATAAAAAGCACGCAAGTACGTTGAAGAAGTGATTAAGCGTTTTTTTTTCCCTCAACTTTATTCATTCCAAATTAGGCAATTGCAAACAGATTCACATTTGTAATGCCGACCAGAGTCAATTAATAAAATGAAAATAAAAAAGATCAATATTGACAGTTGTTGGCAGCTCGATCAAAGCAGAGAGAAGTTTTGGAACTCCTGTCCTACGGGGCACATTGAGGGACACAAATAGTCTCCTAAGCCTACTAGAAGACAAAGTGTCCATGTTTTTATGTGCTCCTTTTGCCACTGCATCCTGTCAAAAGCATTCAAGCCGGCGGTTTGGGTCGCAACGGAGCAGATGCCGAGCGGTGTCACGCAAGGCTCGTAAAACTCCACAGCGGCGCTCGCGCTACTTTTGGAGAACAAGCACGGGTTCCGTTGGCTTTTCAAAAATGTCGACAATACAACGGGACGGCAGGTCGGGATGCGTTTTCGCCACCGACGGCGCTGCCACGTGTCGGCGTTGGACATCTGGAAGTGCGTGAAAACAAGAAGCGGGCCTCTGAGCCGAGGCGGCGCCGCCTGAGCGCTTCTCCGCAGCAGAGGCAGAGTTGGAACCTTCCCAGGTCCAAGTTTGACCGCGTCGCTCATTGTTTTTGATGAGCGTATCCTGGACTATCCAAAGTGAAACCTCCCCCAGCAACGCCGGCCTGTGAGGCCGCACGTGTCGCGCACGCCAAAATCCGCCACATCGAATGAGTTTCTTCACTGACGTGTCATTCGCTGCAAACGGCTGCACAAATTTGCATGTCATCATTCTTTTGTTCATGTCATTTTATCTATTCTATTTTGAAATGTACTTTAGTTTTCTTTTTTTTCTTTTTTTATTGTTTATTTAGTCAGCTTCTTGTTTGAAAAGGATGACCTCATCTGGATGGTTTGATAAAAAAAAAAATATATATTTGTTTAGGTTATTTATATTATTTGAAGGTATTTTTAATGTACAGTATTTAATTCATATTTTTTTTTTAATTTCATGAGCTTCTCACGCTTCTTGGATAGGATGTTGTGTTGTCTCGGATTCAAACAGCAATTTCATCCACTAGCTTAATGCTAACAAGCAATGTGAAGCGTTGCTGACCCTGTGGCTAAAGGATGTTAGCATAGCTGTTTCATAATGCTAAACCTTCAAACAACTCCTTTAACACACGTTCAGCCTACTCTGTGGGAATAACAATTATTCCTGAAGATTTGTTGGGGATCTTTTCTGCCTCTCAGTCTTCCTATATTACACTGCGTCTGTCTCAGTGGAGCTCAGTGCTGCCCGCAAAGTTGTGGCACAATGTGGTACTACACAGATATATACAGTTAAAAAAAAAATCTCTTCTAGCATTCAACTGTAGGATTGGCTTACATTCAAACTACGTGGAAAAAAAAACTTACCAATCTCTTTTTTTTTCCCTTCTTGTTTTTTTACTTTCAATATTCCAGCCGTGGCAAAAGATGAAGGAGGTCGACGGGGAAAAGGTTTCCCTCGATGTTTGTGAGAAAGCGATGCGGCCTCACGCGCTCGCAATTAGCTGCCGACCGGAGAGCGAGCTGCCGTGCGCTGCCGGATGAGCGATGGCGGGACGGCGGGACGGAGGAGAGCGGTGGGAGTGAAGGATTTCTTGCGTCGCTGTCAGCTGAAAGAGGGAAGGAGAGAAAAGGGAAGGGAAGGGAAGGAGAGGAAAGGGGGGACTAATCGAATTCACATGTGTCTACTGGGGGAAAATGTCTTTTTATGACCAGGGGGCATATTCACGTCCCACTATACCAAAAGAAGTCAGGTTATGCACAAATTGTTCATGTTAAGTTAGTTACGTTGTTTGTTAGTTACATCCGGTTAGTTAGTTTTCTGGTGGTCAGTTCTGTGAAGTTAGTTAGCCTAACGTTGTTTGTTAAATCATATTTGAGTTACAGTATTAGTTACCTTTAAATAAGTTAGTCAGTTACATTAAGTAAATTAGTCATGTTAACTCAACTCGACATTAACTCATTCACTGCCATTGACGGCTATAGACGTCAAAAATTCATTTGAACTCTTTCTATTAGTTTCGCTTTTTTTTTTTTTCACCCTTTTGTTAACAAGAGTACGAAAACCTAGAAAAAATGTTTATTGTACATTTAAAACAGATATAAAATTTGTGATTTATCTTGGAGTCAACTAGTGAAGTCATGTGATTAATTACAATTAAAAAAAATGTAAATCGCCCGATGCCCCTAATTAAAAAAAAAAGAAAAGATTATTAAAAATTAGGGGCGTCAGACGATAACATTTTTTTAATTTAATAGTTAACTCACGGATTAATCACAAATTTTATATCTGTTCTAAATGTACAAAAAAATATATCTAGGTTGTCACACTCTTGTTAACAAAATAGAAATAGTTAATTTTTGACGTCAACGGCAGTGAATGAGTTAAGTAATAAAAAATAAAACAACTTAAGTAGGTTAGTTTCATGAAGTATGTTGGTTGCATTTTAGTCATTTACCTTGAGAAATTTATGTTCTGAGTTACATCAAGTGACTTAGTTACGTTAAATTAGCTGTGTTGTTAGTTACACTGAATAAGTTAGCTATGTAGTCAGTTACATTAAATAACGCTGTCAGTTACCTTGTTAGTTATATCTGTTACCTTAAGTTAGGTAACATGATAGTCAGTTAAGAGATTTATAGCAGCTAAATTGTCAGTAAGTTCCATTAAGTAAAATAGTTATGTTGTTTGTTGCGTTACATCAGTTACATTGTAAGTTAGTTACCTTAAATTAGTTAGTTGTTACATGACATAAGTTAGCCGTGTTACGCTAGCTACGTTGTAAGTTTCCTTTAAATATTTGACTTACGTCCAAATACGCTAGTTACGTTATCAGTTAGTGACTTTAAGTAGGTTAGCTAAGTTAATCAAAATAAGTGAGTTAGTCGGGTTATGTTAGTTATGTTGTCTGTAAGTTATGATAAAGTGAGTTAGATACGTTGTAAGTTAGTTGCATTAAAGGAGTTACATTGTTAGTCAATTATGCTCAGTTACCTTATGTGAGTTAGGTCACGTGTTTATTAATGTTACGTGATGACATTTCTTGAGGTAAAAAGTTTAAAAAAAAAAATCCAGTAGCTATCCAAATTTGCGTAAGCTTTGCACAAAAACGTTGCAACGCACTCACAGATTGGCTTTGCAAACATAATCTCAGCGTGCGTGTAAGAGGAAAAGCCAATCCACTGAAGTAAAAGCCATATCCATGTTTTTCATTTAGTGGTGGAAAAGTCCCAGCTCTCATGTGGCGACGCGTTACAATAAATGCCAGCGGATAAATTTATGCTCAAGCACAAATCCTTTGCGAAGCTCCAAATGATTGCGCCGCCGCACATGTGGTCGGGCCTCTCATTTGTGTGGGCCGCAAGCGAGTGACAAAATGTCAGCAACAAAAAAAATGGTGTGCGCTGGCGGCAAATACTTCATTACTGCACTAAGTTGATTTTTCTGGCAGATGTTGTTTCTGAGCTTGAATCTGTACTTGAGTGTCAGTCCTTATTGTGGCAAATCTTTTGGAAGTTCTTATTTGAACAAATGTTATTTTCATGCGCCTCAGAAGGTCGCAGGGTCAAAACCCCGCAGTCTAGCATGTAGCGTGTCCGTGAAGGCACCATCTGGGATTCATTTGTCACTGTCGGCGTAGGCTCGAGCATGACTCGCGGCGTAGCGCTAAGCGCTTGGAGGAATATTGCAGGTCACCAAAAATACGTTTTGCAAACATGCACTTTCACTTTCTCATTGTGTTGATTGTAAATATAAAAAAAATCAAAATTTTTTTTTTATCCAGGGATGTGATTTGACCAAAGTGAAATTATCTGAAAATTTAGCCGGGGGTCTCGGGGCCGCTGGCACCCAGCTAGGTCCCAGCAAAGCCCCCCGGAGCTCATGGGTTTTCCGTGTTTTTAAGTACTTTCAATGCACTCACATGACAAAGAAATAGACAAAACAACAGCATAAATTTTCAATGTATATTGAACTATCCCATATAAAATGGCAGTTTTAGTCAACTCAAAATCAGTCACATTGGACTGCCTTTGCTTTTAAAAACTATCACTGAGAATATCATCATATCTAACTAATGTGATTACTAAGTTAACACATAAATAATGTTGAAGAGTTCAAATTTCATGAACAAATAATTGTATCATGACCAAATAAAAAAGTAATTCATATTAGAGCATACCACAAATGTCTTTGTTATAGCAGAAGATGTTATCTGTCGGAGTCATGTGCATACACAATGAACTACTAGAAAAAAAAGAAAAAGAAAAAAAAAATTTTGGGAGGGGAGATAAAAAAAGCGGAATTCCGCGAATTAGCGGAAAAATCACATCCCTGTTTATCAGAAAATGAAAACGTAGTTTTCTCCACAATCCTGCTCAAATTCAAAATTGTTCATCTTTCATAACTTTCATTTTCACAGCCTTTAAGTGGTAAATGTAAAAACTACAAAATAGATTTATATTTGTTGACAAGTGACAAATTTGAGATTTTTGTCAGACATTCTAGAAGTCTGGTCTAATTCCGTCTTTGACCATTTAACTTTCAATGTCTATTTTTCCCTCCCAAATTCTGATGTTGTTTTCATTCCAATATGTAGCTAAAGAAATCAAGACTTTTCTAAAGTCCAACTTGGTGACCCACAGAAATGTTATCTAAACATATCCCCTTCACAGCATTTTTCAAATGACCGGGCAGCCCCCCCCGAGGGCCCCCGCTGGCCGATGCCCAAGGACGGAAAGCTTCACAAGCGCAGTGTGCTGGCCGAGACTGATAACGTCGGCTAATCCACTTGGGGAGCCCGACGCAGTCTGAATGCTTGAAGACAAGCGCTCGCGATATTTTGGGATGGAGTTCACTTCAAAAAAGAAACAAATCCAAACGGAAGCGCCCCAATATTGCGCAGCAAGATCGATTTTATGATTTTTTGACAGTCTACAGGCAGAAACTATGATTGTTAGTATTATTTGATTCTGTTTTGTATGTGCCGCTGATCCGTGTGTCCAAGTAGCAGTTGCTATACGTATTTACCGTACTAATTTTCGTTAGCACAGTTTGGTGTTTAAATATACAATTTATCATTTGTTGTATGTGTTGCTGCTCCATGCATGTTAAACTAGCAATTGTTCGAATGATTGTATTGTAAATCCCTCCGTGTTGAGCCGTACCAGCTAGCTAGCGCTAAGCTAACCTGGGAAGCTTCCTCTCACCCAACATCAGTTTAATAGAACAAACTAGAGTGACAAAAACTACGCTTGAGTAAAAACAATCAACAAGTGTGTCCTAGTTTGTTGCGAAGCATAGAAATACATTTTATATGTTTAAATCATGCATGTTTTGGCAGACCCGACGTGTCCACGGGTGTCAGCGGTGTTGTGTGCAAGCGTTGCCCCATAAATGGCGGAGAATCTCAGCATTGTCACCTGTTGCTATTTTGTCTTTTCTTTTTGCAGACAAATGATATTTTTCGGCGCCTCAGGCGAGCAGCCCATTTGTCACGCGCTTAATGATTCCGTGGCCGAGACCCTCGCCAAGACGGCGTTACTGCTGTGCACCGGCAAATGAGATACAACACCGTGAAAACAAATCTTAATGTCCTTTTTAATCTATTTTTCGTGGTAGCAATATTTTAATAATGTAGAAATGCCGCATCACTAATGAGAACCAAACACTCCGCTTGAGGCCACGTTTTGATTATCACGGATATATTTCCCTTTTGTTTGCTCATCTTTCTTTCAAAAGTCGGGCAACTTGACCGTTGTGACGCTTGCATTGACATCTGTCATCATTGATCACGTCGGGGTCACCAATTGTGAAGATGCGGCAAATGACGAGAATAAAGATCTCATTTACTCTCCACGCAAAAACGGATTGTTTCCAAGAAAGCAAGAAGCTTCTGTCCTAAGCGGGAAATACAAAAAAGAAAAAAAACTTTGCATAACTTTCTACACGTTTTCCCCATTAATATTTGCCTCACCGGCATTATTTTCGTCCTACTTCTGCATTCATAGAAAATATGACAAGCGAGAACGTAATAAATGAAGGCGCTTACATCTCCCCGACGTCGGGCCGTTTGGAACGCGACGAGCGCATATCGACGTTGGCGTAAAAGGAGGCAATATAAATAATGCATTTGATCTGAAATGAAATTGGATTCCCGGCCGTGGGAAACAATATGAGCTGCTTGTTGAGAGAGCAACGCGCCATCTGATTAGTGCCGCAGCACTTGAAGAAACGCTCAGCACGACAAAGTGCATTTTAATTACGGCCAGGCCAGCGTTTGTTTGTCTTGACTGTACGTTCATATTCCACAAAATTTATTTGACTTGTGCAAACCTCTTCGTAAAAACATTTGTTGGGGATTTTCTAAACGTTTTTTTTTTTTTTTTTTTTTACTCATCGTAAGCATTGGCTCCCAGCATTGGAGCACATGCAGAAAATCAAGCAAACATTCGCAGGGGTGTCCACAGTACAGCCTGGGGGCCATTTGCGGTCCTCCATCCATTTTTAGCGGCCCCCGGCATATACTAATACTAATAATTTGGATTTAGGGAGCTTTTCTAGATATGCTAGGAAACTATTTACAACTAAAATAGTAACAAAATACTTCATATAATACCTCAAAATCGCTATTTTGTCATTAAAGCCTTTTCTCCATCTTGTTTTAGTTGTTTTATAGCTTGAGGTGTCAAAATATTAGCACCAAAGTCACTATTCTGCTTGACATATTTTTTTTCTTTAAAAAACTTTGTTGTCTCTGCTTTTTAGTCAAAAAACGGTGTTTTTGCTGAAACCAAGCCATATTTTAGAGTGAGCTGATAATGGCGGTATTTTGGAAGGTGGTTTAGGTCGGGAAAGTCCCAGGTAGGAAAGTCCCCTTTTTGCTGCTGCTTCAACATATTTCTACAGCCGCGATCGCTGAACTGACCTCAAGCAATTTGGCCAACGACGGCAATAAGACTTCAGGCGCACTAAAAACGACTTCCGCAAGGCTGCTGATCGCCGTTCAACCCATAGATACATACTGGCCTTTTGAATGGTGGGGTGGGGGGTGGGGCATCAAGCTCAGGCTCCACTGCCTTAAAGAGCAAAAATAACGTAGCAGGAACAGAAAGTCAATTTACGGGCCTTTTTTCACCACAGTGCCATCTGCTGGATCTGGCGGGGCACTGCATCAATTGCCCCAATACAAAATCGCCACTGGATTGTTGCTCAGTCATGTTGCATTGATATCAATTAAATAAGATCAGCCAATCCAAACATTGTTTTTTTTTTTATGATCACATTTTATTTATTGATGTTTATTTGGGGGTTAAAATATTACAGTAGTTAAATGATGGATAAATACTGGTGGATGGATAGACATGATGACAGCTTGAGGGATAGATGGATGGATACTTGGACAGTTAGCAGGATAGCTAGCTAGCAAAAAAAATAAATAAGAGATAATTAGCTAGCTTGGTAGCTAAGACTAAATAGATAACTCAAATTAGACAGAAAGAGCTATCTCTTATCTAATTTTTTCTAGTTAGCTAAAATTAGCTAGCGATAGCTAGCTAGCTAACGAAAATTAGATAGAACTAGCTAGCTAGATGGCTAAAAATAGATTGCAAATTAAATAGATAGTGAAAATTAGAGACAGGTGGGCGGACGGACGGACAGAAAGACAGACAGAACGACAAAAATAAATAAAGAAAGAAAGAAAGAAAATTTTGAATTGGGGCCTAGTTTTCCCTCAATTGCTCATTTGTGACATGACGTGCATGTCGTCCAACTTAACAGGCTGTCTGGCCTGCTTGAGAGAATTCAAAACTATAAGAGAAAAGTGGTTGTCTAGTTGGATTTGACACTCCTGCTTTTTGTGTTGAGTAAGAATAATTGTGTGCTCTTTTGCACGTTTGGGACATTTTTGCGGTGGCGGCGAACAAAACATTTGCAAAGGAATGACGGAATAAAGTAGGTCAGCTTGGCAACTTTTGGACAAGCCCCGTCAAAACGTATACCCTCGACACGCTGCTTCGCCACTGTGTGTTTTTTCAACAAGACATATTGAGCATGTTTTTTTTTTTTTTTTGTTCACAATTTAAAACCGTTCCCGGGCGGCTTCATAACTCATCTGTGACAGATTTTCGTCAAAATACCCCAAGGATCGACTATTACGGCACATTTCCCGTCCCTGTCTCATGCAAGTCAGCAACTGTTCACCTCACCCCGTTTTCTATCGGGGCCGACGGGGAGTTGGGCTTTTGTTACCATGACGACCAGAGGCGAACCCGAACGACTTGCGCCCACAGTGGCTTCTATTTGCACAGAAATTAGTAAAAACCGTCCAAAAAAAAAAAAAAGCTCACCAGATACTGGATTTTCTCCTCTTTTACTGCCGCTTCTCCTCATTTCTTCCCCTCCTACTTACTGCTTGAGTGTTTGTCTGTTATGCTGCTTCTCAAAAGGTGCAAATGTTTGCTAACGCTAACCTGCTTATCCAACAAAATTCAACACAGCTTACCTAACATGATGTGGATGCGAATTGTGAGTGTAAGTCTGGCAGCCAGAATTTGGTTGTCTCTTGAAAGTGGTTTTTGGATCTTCATTCAACCTAGGTCATGAGATGGGCGGAGTTATTATGCAAATAACTGGGATTGCACTCCAGAGACTATTTGATAACAAGCTATGCAAAACAGTCATCTTCCCACGAAATGTCCCTTTGGAAGGGGAATGTCACGGAAGTCACACTTCGATGTCAGCTCGCGCGTTGGACCCAACCACTGACACGTGCGCAATGTGCCGTTTAAATTTAGACACCTGGGCGGCGTGTCACCCTGACCGGAGCCGTGTCATCAGCTGCTTTTGCAACACGAGAGGAACAACGCGGCGTCGTCGTTGGGAGTCGAGCCCTTGACACCGGCAACACGGGCGAGGAGGACGTGCTGTGCGACTGTCAGCGCCGGATGAGGTCAAGATCTTTTCTCCAACATGACATTTTCGAAAAGGAGATTAAGCAAGAAAATCTTGCCAACAAGCTAAATAGTCGAGTGCAGTGCTGCAAAGAAAACAAATGCCTTATGTCAATTTAATATATATATATATATATATATATATATATACATATATATTAGGGGTGTCAGGCGATTAAAATTTGTAATCGTAGTTAATCACATGACTTCAATAGTTAACTCACGATTAATTGCAACATTGCTATCTGTTCTAAATGTACAATAAAATGTAAAAAAAAAAAATTAACCAAAGTTTTAATACTCTTAACTCTTTGACTGCCAAAACCGTTAAATAACGTTTAGTAAAATCCTATGGAGGAGTGCCAAAGACGTTAAAAGACGTTTGTTTCAAAACAGAGGTGAAACTAACCATTTTCTATTGTTGATTACTGAAAAACGGAATAAGGTAGAAACAAACTTTTTTTTTCTGATGAAAGATGAGAGTCCAATCTTTCATTTGGTAGTATGTGTGTTTCCATAGTCCAAACACATAATTTTCTGTGGACCTTGAAAGATCAGTCAAAATGCTTAAATCGGCTGGCACCCACGGCATCCCTTTTCTGAAAACGTCTGGCAGTCAAAGAGTTAACATAAAAGTGGGAAAAAAAATGTTAAACTAATAGAAAGATGGCTTTTAGTCATTGTTACAGTAATTCCATAATAATTCATTCCATTTAATTAAAAAGATGTGTGATATAGATTTGTGTTGAGGTCATTTTACTGCCACTAGATGGCATCATTGCATTTGTAAGACGTTGGTGACAGCTCAGTGCATTTTTCATTTTCATATTAAGAGCTATCTAATCTTTAACATGAAGTAACTTGTGAAATTCTGCATTTTTAATATTGGAATCTACAACTTGACCCCAGTCTCCACAAATACATGCATTATTATTATTACATTTATTACTGCAAAATTTCGACGTGGACGTTTTTTCCGTTGTCCTCTTGTGAACTGCCTTCAGGCGAGTGAAGATGAAAGTGACACGCGAGCACCCGCCGCCGCTGACCAAGTTCAAACTGATAGCGCTCGCGGGCACGCTGAGCCCTCAATATTGGTTGAGGCAGACAAAAGGAGGCGTGTTGAATGGACTAATATCCATGCTGATTTATCCGAGAAGGTGTCATTCTTTTCGAGCGAGCTCATTGAGACGCGAAGCCGTATCTGGAGGGAATTCTTTTGATACAAATCGGTGAAAATCTGCAATATTAAGACCAATGTTTTGAGATTCACTCCCTTGCAACTATCGATGCTATTCATTAGCCTGTCTATAGCATTTTGCGTTGATGTTAGCATTTAGCTAGCAAAGAGCCAAGTTTTTTATTTCATTGCATTTCAACTGCAAATGGCATTAAACAGTATCATTGTATACGTTGAAACTTCATTTAAAAAAAAACACACACATAAAATAGCGCGGGAACTGCAATTGGGTTCTGTAAAGCAACGTGTCGCACGGCAAGTTATCTGGAATGCAAAAAACAGGAGACATTCCAGACCCAGCATGTGAGCTCGGCGGCGTATTTACAGTAAGCGCGTCGCCTCCGTTGCTCCCTCGCGGCGGCCAATTAAATTTTTAGAGAAGGGTGCACCTTTTTCCCGGAGATATTATCCTAGCATATTAGCTCCCACTGTTGTAATGCAATGTGTGGAAATCCCATTAGCGAGGCAAACTGGCGAGAGGCCGCAAGACTGCCTGCTTCGCTCCGAGGCGGACTGACTTGATTTGCCGGCACAACAGCGCAAGGTAATAAACAAAAAAATTTATTCTGCTCAAGAAAAGGTGATTATTTACCCTTAGTTTGTGAAGTAAAAACGAAAAATACTTTGAGATACACCACTATACAAGAGCCAGTCTCACTTGTAAATAATTGTGTTGCACTCGCAACACCAAAACAGTTGGGTCACAAATAACCCAAATTGGGTCAAGAACAAACCCACCCAACTTTTTGAGTTACGCCAGCTTTGATGCACGTGGCGCCGAGTGAACGGATCTAAACCCTATTGAACATCTCCAGATGGAGATGGAACTGAAATATGCCACCTGGAGAAAGCACAATTCAACCTGAGACCACCGGAATTGAAAGCAACATCATTTCAAAATATAAAACCCCAATTTTTTTTTTAACTCTTTGACTGCCAAAAACGTTAAATAACGTTTCGTAAAATCCTATGGAGGAGTGCCAAAGACGTTAAAAGACGTTTGTTTCAAAACAGAGGTGAAACTAACCATTTTCTATTGTTGATTACTGAAAAACGGAATAAGGTAGAAACAAACTTTTTTTTTCTGATGAAAGATGAGAGTCCAATCTTTCATTTGGTAGTATGTGTGTTTCCATAGTCCAAACACAACATTTTCTGTGGACCTTGAAAGATCAGTCAAAAGATCAGTCAAAATGCTTAAATCGGCTGGCACCCACGGCATCCCTTTTCTGAAAACGTCTGGCAGTCAAAGAGTTTTTAAATAAGACACAAAAACAAAGGCTGAGTCTGAAAAGCCACAAAACAGGACCGGAAATAGAAATAACTCCGCCCACTTAGGGCTTCCGTTTGCTACGTTCCAAGAGAAGCCGTCCAGCTCCGGGCAGATCATGGCGGCAAGACGAGATGCTGGAAAAAGGACGAGCTGACTGCAAAAGTCAAGTCGAGCTGTTTCGAAGTCATGCATGACTTTTTCAAACTGCTGCCGCATAAGAAAAGGCTTCACTTGACTTTACTCTGCCAAAACGAATCATTTAGCAATCAATCAAAGAGATCAAAGACATTTTTGGCGTTATTAGTGTTAAATTCCTCCGCTGACCTTCCACTGCGCTTCAATTTGACACCTGACAACCTTGCAGGGCTGACCCGCCTGATCTTCGTGCCGCCTGATATTGACCGCAACTTTCCGCTTGGCTAAAGACGCAGCTGAGACCCTCACATCGCATTTCAATTCCGAGCCGTCCGCGTGGGAATCATCACGGAATGGCTCGACTCCGAGATCCATCTCCCACTGCTCTTGTATTTTTTTATTTTTTTTTTTTGGGGTGAGCCTTGATTGGATTTTGCACTCTCGCATGATGGCGGCCTTCAGTTTGTTTATCGTCCATCATGGCAGCGTGCGCATCCGTCATTTAATTGGCTGGCAAACTATTTCCAGGAAGGACGGCGTCAAGTGACAACATCTATTAAGAGTCAGAGACGACATCCTCCAGGAAGCATACAAACCGGATAATTAGGTTTGCCTGATTGTGTTCGCGTTCAAAATTAGTATTATTCAGTGGTTGCGCAAGTAAACAAGTGCAAATACTCTGTTGTCGATTTTTCAGTCTGTACTTAACTCGTTCACTGCCATAAATTCATTAAAAAAAAAAAAAAGGATTATTAAAAATTCGGGGTGTCAGGCGATCATTTTTTTTAAGCATAATTAATTAATCGCATGAATTCACTGCCATAAATTCATAAAAAAAAAAAAAAAAAGATTATTAAAAATTCGGGGTGTCAGGCGATCATTTTTTTTAAGCATAATTAATTAATCGCATGAATTCACTAGTTAACTCACGACTAATCAAAAATGTCGTATCTGTTTTAAATGTACAATATAAAAAAATCCTAGGTTTTCATACTCTTGTTAACAAAAGTGGAAAAAAAATGTTAAACTCATAGAAACAGTTCAAATGAATTTTTGACGTTCATAGCCATCAATGGCAGTGAATGAGTTTTATTATATGAGTTGAATCAATACTTTATACTTCCTTATCTCCTCAGATTGTGAGTACTTTTGCCAACTGTGTGGGGTATTCTTCATATTTGGGCTTTGATATTTATCACGAGTTGCATTTCCGGTGGCTGGAATCAATGTCAAAGTGATGCGATCCATAATCATCACGTCCGCAGGCTGACTCATTTCCTGCCGGTCGTCTGACGTAACGAGGTCTGGCTTCTCTTTCAGAGCGCTCCAGACGTCCGGAGTGGAGCCAAAAAAGCCTCGTCTGCTCTACAAGAACGCCCGGAGGCTTTTTCATTATTATTATTTTTTTACAAGACGGGCAGAAGGAAGGTGAAGGCGAAGGAGCATTGTCAAGTGATTATCACCCAGACGTGTATCGGCGACCCTCCTTGGAAATGGGATGGAACCCGTAGAATCGGGAGGGGTGAGGTTATCGGTGCACGTGACGGGGATCACATCAATCAAGCTCAGTCGCTCGGCTCATCTACTGGAAAGCACGTTGCAGCTGCCTTCGGGACCAACCGGAAGGCGGCCTTTTCAAGAAGCTCCAATCCGAGTCAAGTCAAGCCAAGCCAAGCCAATTCTCTTACTAGTACTTAGTACTTTGCTTAACTCTTTGACTGCCAGACGTTTTCAGAAAAGGGATGCCGTGGGTGCCAGCTGATTTAAGCATTTTTGACTGATCTTTCAAGGTCCACAGAAAATTATGTGTTTGGACTATGGAAACACACATACTACCAAATGAAAGATTGGACTCTCATCTTTCATCAGAAAAAAAAGTTTGTTTCTACCTTATTCCGTTTTTCAGTAATCAACAATAGAAAATGGTTAGTTTCACCTCTGTTTTGAAACAAACGTCTTTTAACATCTTTGGTACTCCATAGAATTTTACTAAACGTTATTTAACGTTTTTGGCAGTCAAAGAGTTAAGTAGAAGAACAGACTGTAACTGTTTCTGTAATTAGGATTTTAGCAACACGATAGTGTAGGTCAGAAATAGACTCGAGAGTGCTTGGACTTATCGTCTGCATCGAGCGAATGGTGTTGTTCCACAAGGCTCTATGCTCAGTCCTCAGATTTTTACATAATACTCGATATAAATGTCACAGTTGATTACTGTTACAGAAGAAAACTGGTCGCTTTCAGAAGGCTCACAAGTCAAAATTTTTTTTTTTTTTTTTTTTTGGTGTAGTTTACATGATTGTCAAAAAGGCAAGTGGTGTTCCACAAGGTTGGACACTAGGCCCACTGCATATAAATGCCAATTTGAGTAGGAAAGATAGATAAGAAAGAAGGCACTCGTGTACATTTGGTATTATTTATAAATATTTACTGTCATTACCATTTTGCTATTGCATAGGTTGAGGAGGCGTTCCAACTTGCGCACAGATTGGGGCTACCTCACTGAAACAGGAGCAGAACTTCAAGAACGGCCTGTTTGTATTCCCTGCAGTGAATTGTGAAACGACACAACTAGAAGCACGGTCAAGTGGTAGTTAGCACTTCTGCCACACGGTCATGAGATCTGGCTTTCAATATTTGCCAGACGATACTCGACCGCTGTCACGTCAAAACCCAAAAGCTAAGCAGAGCTCCAGCGTTGCGTCTTGACAGACAACAGATCTTGAGAGCCAGCAAATAAACCACACGACACGACGCTAATACCACGTTACAAAGTCATCGGCATAGCCACAAAAAAAAACAACAAAAAAAAAAAACGAATGAACTTCACAGACATGCCAACGTACAAAGAGAAAAGTGAAGTGAAGTAAAGTCAGACAGGAAACGCAAAACTCCCATGAGCTCACTCACTGCGTCTGTGCGCTCTAATGAAATATCCACACGGCTAATTCAGGCTAAATTAACTTTAGGGAGTCTGCTCCGTTTTGCCCTCTTCCTGTTGCAAGTATTTTCCAGACTCATTTTTAACAAAAACAATAGGGCGAAGACTCCAACGATATTTAATTAGAAGCCATGTATCATAATGTGGACATTTTGTCCCACCCTAGTCTGTAATATGCATCGTAATTGTCCCAGCTTTATATGACGGGTGATTTACTGCACGATAAATCCTGTCACATGAAAGGACATGCCGCTTTTAACTCACGCGCGACACGCCAGTTATTATGACACGGCAGCCTCCGCGGCGACTCGCCGTAAACACCCGGCTGACCGACGACCAATCGCCGCCGTCTCGTCCGCGTGCGTATTTCAAAGCGTGATCGATGTCTGGCGCGGCCCCGCTTATCACCTCGGTTTGGAATTACGACTGATAGAAATCATTCATCCCCTCCTGGAGCCATTTCTGCTCTTATACTTGCAGGCTTCAACTGGAAGGGGGAGATCCAAGACACTTTTTTTCTATGGCACATTTTATAAACAAGCGTTTCCAAAGTGCTGCGCATCGAGATCCGCACACTGTCATACACATCGAATCTAGAAAAGCCAACTAGAAAAATAAAAAACTGTCAATAAAATACTAAAACACAATAAGTAAAAAAAAAAAAAAAAAAAAAATTAAGATATTTAACTCTTTGACTGCCAAAAACGTTAAATAACGTTTAGTAAAATCCTATGGAGGAGTGCCAAAGACGTTAAAAGACGTTTGTTTCAAAACAGAGGTGAAACTAACCATTTTCTATTGTTGATTACTCAAAAACGGAATAAGGTAGAAACAAACTTTTTTTTCTGATGAAAGATGAGAGTCCAATCTTTCATTTGGTAGTATGTGTGTTTCCATAGTCCAAACACATAATTTTCTGTGGACCTTGAAAGATCAGTCAAAAGATCAGTCAAAATGCTTAAATCGGCTGGCACCCACGGCATCCCTTTTCTGAAAACGTCTGGCAGTCAAAGAGTTAAATAAACAAAATAAAAAAAAACTATAAAAAATATATATACATAAAATAAAATAAAAAATATTTATATAAAATATAACAAACACGAAAACACGAAGGACCAAACAATTCACGCTGAACTAAAAGCCAAAGAATGAAAGTGTGTCTTAAGACGAGACATAACATGAATGAATAAGGTATGACAGAATAAAGGTCTATAAGAGTGACTACACAAAATAAGAGGACCATAGCAACTGACCACATTATCGTCATACGGAACATAGTAACTGCATAAAACTTGGCAAGCTAAGAGAGATTAATACGGCTAAAGCCTCATCATCACATTATTGTTAAAAGGGACATAGCAACTGCATGGACATAATACATCTATAACACTAACCTACATCCGCATAACAACTGCATCGGCATAATAACCCAACATCATACCAAAATGACCCCATGACCCAAACCAAAACACAATCAGAACACAATTCTGCACAACTTGCCGAATTCCTAAAGATCAATTAATCAATTATTACGATTACTTGTCCCAAGTTTGAATCGTGTGGTTATTGAACATGTGACGGCTGACCACATT
This sequence comes from Vanacampus margaritifer, assembly GCF_051991255.1. Classification (NCBI taxonomy): domain Eukaryota; kingdom Metazoa; phylum Chordata; class Actinopteri; order Syngnathiformes; family Syngnathidae; genus Vanacampus; species Vanacampus margaritifer. The sequence goes on from NC_135450.1 coordinate 17,145,615, forward strand.
TAACCCTGTGATAAAAAAGCGACATCTAGATTTGATCGCTTCTCCTAACGGTTAACGCTACTAAAAGTAAATTCCCTGATGGAGCTATCGTCAAGGAGAATTCTCTTCTCGTTTGCCGTGAATGCTCATTTGTCCGCACGTGAGTCTCCGGCGAAGCAGCCGCTCGCCGTTATCGATCACTGCGGCCGAGCACCGTCATGTCCTCGGGATGTTGGTGTGACTTACGGGATGATCAAGTGTGCTGATGATCACATATATAACACGTGTGCTCAAACGGCGATCAATCTGCGCAAACCGCGGCGCAAGTCGTATATTTTGCAAAAGGCAGATGGAGGCAGAAGGACTCCTCCTCTCCTCGGAAGATTTGCAATCAATCGCCAATCGCACACGTATCGTTTGGTTGCACCTTCATCAAGGATGGTCGATGGGGGGGGGGGGGGGGGTGGTCGGTCTGTAGATGCCCCGTCAACATCAACCTTTGCACGCCACTGCGCCACCAAACGAAAAACGAGCAAACAGATCAACGCCAATAACGTCACCGGGGACGTGTCACAAGCGTCATACGGCTATTAATCGCGGCCGCGGCTTGACAAAGAGGGAAGTCATTTGTACTGGCAGACGCGCCTCTTCAGCACTATCGCACCCGGAGTCATTTCACAGCGCCGAGCACATATGACTTTGCCGGAGGGAGAAGAAATCGGGCAACTTGGACAAGATGCTGCTGTGGCGTCTGCCGTCTTTTTTCCAATCACTGCCGATGACCAAAGGGGGGGCAAAAGTACTGACATTCTCAAGTCAAGTGTTGTCAGGAAAAGAAATGTTTATATTTATTAGCAACACTGCAGAGGACAGGAGCAGCTGGTTAGGAATCTGAAAAGCCACCACCGGTAGAAATTATTAAAATGTTTTAAATTGTATTGTATTTTTTTAATATTTAATAAATATTTTAAATTAAATTTTTTACATTTCATTAATTATTTCCTTTTTCCTGCAAGATAAATATGTCTCCATACAGAAAAAAATAGCACAAATTTTTACAAATAAATTAAATCATAAATTCAAGGAGAAACTTAAATGCAAAATGTCAGCATTATTTATGTTTTTATATTTTTTGCAATATTTACTACATTTTAAAAAACATTCTTAATTGTATTTATTAATGACACATATTTATACATATGTAAATGTTTGAAATATTTAAATCAATTAATAAATATATATATATATTTTTTTTAAATAGTTCTAAAAATGTCTTAATTATTTTGTGATTTTCTAAAATTGCATTATAAATATAGTTAATATTTAGCAAAAAAAACACTTTCCAGCCTATTCTTATTTCTAAATGACTAAATGAAAATACAAAAAATGAATGAATTGTTTTTAAACTAAAGAGTCCAAAAGGTAAAAGGTCCTAATGGGAAGGCAGCGAAAACCTGCGGCTCAGAGCTAAACATGTGCAAACTATAAATCCATTTTAGCGGAAAAGCAGCCGGAATTTTCGTTATCCCGATGCAAGGTGGTAAAACATTTCAAACAAACTTCCAGCTCTCACATTTTGGAAAGTGGCTCCCAAAAAAAAAGGCCAATTTCAGGACATGTTTCAAATGCACCACAACATTCTGCAGCCCGTTTAAGCAACAAAAAAATTGTTCCGCCTCCGTTATCTTTGATAAGAACATTAGATCAATGACTTTCTGCTCGTAAAGAAGTAATAAGTGCAAATATCTATATTTGAAACATCCATTTCTCATCATGCCCATCCCAAACCCAAAGCAGAACCAGAAGCAAGCGAGCGAGCGAGCGGTACGTCAAGCGCGCTGCTTGTCAGACAAGATAAATGAACAACCTTGACTGGCTGACAGCAGCCGGTCATCATCTGTTACCGCGTGAAAGCTCATCTCTTTGCACGTCACATGAATTACTCCCCCGACGTTATTATGATTATTATTATAATTCACTGGGCGGCGTCCAGGGAACGGATCAGTTTGGCTCACGGGAGTAAATGATCCCGCACTCCAAAAAAGACTGTCATTGCCATATTGACCCACGATCAGCAACTTCAAAGTCTGTCTTTTGTTGTTTTCTAATTATACGCTAGCAACTTAGCATAAAGCTAGCGGACTTAAAGGCAAAGATATGTGGACGTAGCATCTTTAGCGTCTGATTTTTTGGCACATAACAAACTCCCCAATAGTTTTTTTATCCACCCACAGTGGTTGAAAAGTAAATAAGTTCATTAAATGACATGGATCAATAAATTGGCCTAACTGTTTATCATCAGACGCGAGTCGACTCGAAAGTTGCTTAATTTGTCATTTCCAATCACCGATTGCAAAGAATCAATGATTGTCTCCATCTTAGCGGAAATAAAACGGGGAGGTCTTCGTCAAGTTGCTATCGATTTACTGTCGCGTCGGAGTTTCTTCTTTTTCTCGCGCTCTCTTTCTCTCTTTCTGGCCGCACACTCAAAGGGGGAAAACTCCTCACTGAGTCATTCTGCTTGGCAGCAACAGAAATATATTACGAATGGAAATTACTTCAAGTGTTCTATTAATTGCATTTTGTTTTATGTTTTTTTTTTTATATTAAATTGAATAAACAATTGTCACATGTATGTACAGTAACTGTGTTAGGTTTGAAAATTAAATCCATTTAGACACCAGTGAGAAAGTGCTTCTCCAGTGTGATTTTGTTACCCAAAGCCATAAAACACTTTTTAAAGTGTCTTTATGGAAAGATAGAGTCATAAAACTCTCTTTACCATGTAGCATCTGGGTTTTTATGTTGATAAAAGTCTTCAAATTAAACATTAAATCAATCAAAATGGACGCCGGCCAATCACAGAAGAAACGTTTGGCACAGGAACGTAAACACAGGCTTGTAAAAATTGTAAAAAAACGTTTTCTGACTTTGAAATAGTCGAGCAAAACTTTTTTCAGCCATAAATAAATCAAGCCTTTTGATTGTTGTTGAGAAAATGTGAAGCCAAACGTGGCACGAGAATTTGACAAGCCGAGGAAACCTAACTCAATTCACTTTTCACTTTGTGCACCTCGTCACCTCACATTTGCATTGAAAGTCGGAAAAGCCTCCGAAAATCAACTTTGGCTGCCGATTAAGGAACCATCGTACATTCCGCAGCCCCTTTAGGCAGCAAATTATGTGAATAATGTTTCTACTCCTCATTTGGTAGCATTAGCATTAATAGTGGTCAGAAAATTGTCTTTTACAGTCAATTTCAATATCACTGGGCTGCAAAACTTTGTGTTTCTCATGACCTAGCAATAGCGTTAAAGGGGAAGTCAACTACAAACATTTTTGGACAATAATATGTTCTATGCAGCCCTGCTGGTCTAAATATAGTATTCTGGTTAATATTGCGTTAGTGGAATATGAGTTAAGCAGCAAAAATCCATCTCAGGAGGCGGCCATTTTGCCACTTGCTGTCAACTGAAGATGACATCACAGTTGCTCAGGTCCTAGGTAACAACCAATCACACCTCAGCTTCAAAAAACAGGTGACTCCTGATTGGTTGTTGCCTGAGCTATGAGCAACATTGATGACAGCGGGTGGCAAAATGGCCGCCCCCCTCAGATGGATAAAAAATGGCTGTATTTTGCTTCATAACTCATATTCCCAAAAATTGAAATTAATCAGAATATCTTTTTTTTAGATTAGTGAGGTCACATATAACATATAATTGTCAATATTTTTTGTAAGGTTGACTTCCACTTTAAAAGTAATAGGAACAACCTCCTCTCTTTGAATGCCTATTTTGAAATCGTAATGAATTCCGCAGCCTGTTTGGGCAGCCTGCTAACGTTTGTGTTCCTCATTACACCACATTAGTGTTAAAAGTAGTCAGCACAGCCTCCAAAAATGGGACTTTTAAGACTTTTTTCTATTACGCTATGCATTCCACGGCCCGTTTAGTCAGCAGATCGGGTAAACAACTGAACGTGCTCTTGACTTAAAAAAAAAATTAAAAAATAATGCATTCATAAATATCAAAATATGAATATATCAGCAGCTTAAGTAACGTTTTATAGCAGTTTTTTTTTTTAATTAAGATAATGTGATTTGCTTTGTAAGTATCAGAGCATATGCGGGCAGCAGCGCGTGTCGCGCCTCCCTTCCGTCCTCCCGCCAACCATCGGCGCTTTGCGAACCTGTTTGCGTGACAATCAATTTGAAGCAGCTGTCTCCGTGTTCCGGCACACTTGACGAATCAGAATAAGTGAACGCAGTCCAAGCCACGGGCTGACTGTCCCGCTCGCCAAACAAGACAAACGCCTCGGATTGATGACAGATGGAATAAAATTTGGTTGTCAATGTTTAGTTTTTAACCCTCTCACAACCACCAATAAAAGAATAAGACTGACATTTTCAGAGGTGGCAAATCCAGGTCCAGAAAGTAAAAACCCTGCCACAGTTTGGCTTTAAGCCCTGATGCTAGCTAGCTAGATAGCTAGCTGCCTAGCAGGTAAACGAGCACCATGGGAGCTAGCTAGCGAGCTAACATTAATACAAAAAAAGCCAAGTGGGTATCATGATATTAACGTGATGTAGACCAAAGTGTGACGACATTTGAGCGTCTTCTCCAGATGTTGGGAAACAAGCCAAAGCCTCCAAAAATCTGCTAGCCACTGTCGCTAATGAAGCCCCTCAACTCGTCAGTCACACTCTGTTGATGAGCAAAGCTCGTGGGATCATTCTAACAGTGCAAGTTGATTGAAAGAAAGAAAAAAAAAGAACTTTTCCCTCGGGATCTCATTATCAATTTCCATCCGTCATGGATGCTCGGCCGCATTTCACAGGCCGTCCGGCTGATGGCGTGTTAAGTGTGACCGCCGGGTTTCACGTCTGCCAAAAGAGGCGGCGAGCGGTCGCAGACGGTATTTGTCACGCAGTCCAAGGAAGGTTTGCTACTGTCCATGCATGATGATGTCATACATATTTGCAGGGATGGCGCTGAACTGGGGCTGTGTCGCTCAAATGAAAGCCCTCCAGAATGATTTTTTTCTCAGAAGTATTTTCTCAGCCGCCCTATGCATCGGTCAATTTAGCGCCAGGTGTTAAAAGGTTAAAAATGCTAAAACACGCATTCTTAACTTGAACGCTGAATGGACATTATGCAGATGCCACATGTGACATAACGCCCAATTTAGCAACTTATTTGGGATGAAAATATATCTTCAGTAGCCTATATAGGGAAATCCTTGATCACAAACACAGACGCGAAATGGACGATTTGGCCCAACGACGTCGGTCCTGCGGGCTGCCGCTCGTGCGCCGCCCGACGAGTTTATGATGGCGGCAGATGTTCCTTTGGAAGCACCAGCGAGTTGCATCGACCAAGAAAGAGCGGCTGAGCTGCCATCTGCTCGCCGCCTTTCCCTTTCAAAACAATCCGTATGCTAGTTTCCCCAAAAAAAAAAAGCGCCTAACTTGACCAAATGTTTGGAGCACAATTTCAAAATGTTCTCTTGAATGTTGGTTTTCCGGCAGTGGCGAGTGTGTCGCAATTATAGAAACAACTCGACAAATTGAAACATCTGCAGAAATTGCGTGGGAATGCTGAAAAACTGAATGCTAAGATTTGAATGCATGTACTTATGAAGTCAATTTGAAAGATCAATTACTAAAGTACTCAAATATGGTCCAAGCAGGGTTCGAACCCCGTGGTGGATGGCAATTGCTCTAACCAAAGCTGGCTGGAACATATTTTGTTCTGACCAACCAATCAGCATACAGAAAAATTCAAATTTGAAATCGGCTAAACAAAAAAATCTAACATGCACAAACAGAACCAAAATGCGAATATGAATGAAAAGGACAAAAAGATGAATAAAAACTATTGAATGATTGGATGAAATTCTGACCATGGCGGCGACTCATCTGCATACTAAAAGTTGATTTTTTCCTTTTGCTTTTTTTATTGGACTCATTGAAGTACAATGTGGAGTCTTACATCATCATGTTCCTCCGCAATTGAACACATCATTGCACGCGCATTGCAGACTTTCCACACCATTTGCTTTCATCCGCGCAAGAATGCAGATTGCACTTTTTTAACATTAACGCCGGCGAGTTGGAGTAGCGTCGCAATCATCAGTGTAAAGATCAATCCCGAAGTTGGAAAGGGAGAATGAAAGCCCCATTAACACTAATAACAGCGCTCACTTCCCCTGATGCCGCGTGCCGAAAAGCTACCTTTGATCTTAGACACGCTAATTGGCGTTTGATAGGCGCTCACTGCCGAAAAATAATAATGATTGTCTTTCATCATGAAGACGTATGTTTGTAGGATTTCGGTGTCTAAAAGTCAGCAATTACAATCAGTAGCATGCTTCCGGTTTCGAGGAGAAAAAAAGTCAGGAAAGTCAGAATAATACGTGGAAGAAAAAAATAACTGTTTTCGTCAAGAAAAAAAAGCAATATTACATAAATTTGCAATATTGCATGTGGAAAGAAGGATACAGTAATTTCATAATAATTCATAAAATTTTGTTAAAATTAAATTGATAATAATAATAATAATAAAAAAATAATAATAATTTAAAAAATAATAATAATGCCCTTTACATCGCAAGATTTCAAAGTAGAGAAGAAAACAGCGTGCATTTTTTTAGTTATAAAAAACATCTAAAAGGGGCGACCATAGATTCTGCTAAAAAGAAAGGTCTAATAAAAATAGTCCATAAATTGTGGTGCCCTCGGTGTGTCAGTGTTCTGTCAAAAAGAGTGTGATATAGATTTGTGATTAGGTCATTTTTCTGCCACTAGACGGCATAATTGC
>NC_135450.1:18694914-18697744 GCF_051991255.1 Vanacampus margaritifer
GGTTAGGGTTAGGGTTAGGGTTAGGGTTAGGGTTAGGGTTAGGGTTAGGGTTAGGGTTAGGGTTAGGGTTAGGGTTAGGGTTAGGGTTAGGGTTAGGGTTAGGGTTAGGGTTAGGGTTAGGGTTAGGGTTAGGGTTAGGGTTAGGGTTAGGGTTAGGGTTAGGGTTAGGGTTAGGGTTAGGGTTAGGGTTAGGGTTAGGGTTAGGGTTAGGGTTAGGGTTAGGGTTAGGGTTAGGGTTAGGGTTAGGGTTAGGGTTAGGGTTAGGGTTAGGGTTAGGGTTAGGGTTAGGGTTAGGGTTAGGGTTAGGGTTAGGGTTAGGGTTAGGGTTAGGGTTAGGGTTAGGGTTAGGGTTAGGGTTAGGGTTAGGGTTAGGGTTAGGGTTAGGGTTAGGGTTAGGGTTAGGGTTAGGGTTAGGGTTAGGGTTAGGGTTAGGGTTAGGGTTAGGGTTAGGGTTAGGGTTAGGGTTAGGGTTAGGGTTAGGGTTAGGGTTAGGGTTAGGGTTAGGGTTAGGGTTAGGGTTAGGGTTAGGGTTAGGGTTAGGGTTAGGGTTAGGGTTAGGGTTAGGGTTAGGGTTAGGGTTAGGGTTAGGGTTAGGGTTAGGGTTAGGGTTAGGGTTAGGGTTAGGGTTAGGGTTAGGGTTAGGGTTAGGGTTAGGGTTAGGGTTAGGGTTAGGGTTAGGGTTAGGGTTAGGGTTAGGGTTAGGGTTAGGGTTAGGGTTAGGGTTAGGGTTAGGGTTAGGGTTAGGGTTAGGGTTAGGGTTAGGGTTAGGGTTAGGGTTAGGGTTAGGGTTAGGGTTAGGGTTAGGGTTAGGGTTAGGGTTAGGGTTAGGGTTAGGGTTAGGGTTAGGGTTAGGGTTAGGGTTAGGGTTAGGGTTAGGGTTAGGGTTAGGGTTAGGGTTAGGGTTAGGGTTAGGGTTAGGGTTAGGGTTAGGGTTAGGGTTAGGGTTAGGGTTAGGGTTAGGGTTAGGGTTAGGGTTAGGGTTAGGGTTAGGGTTAGGGTTAGGGTTAGGGTTAGGGTTAGGGTTAGGGTTAGGGTTAGGGTTAGGGTTAGGGTTAGGGTTAGGGTTAGGGTTAGGGTTAGGGTTAGGGTTAGGGTTAGGGTTAGGGTTAGGGTTAGGGTTAGGGTTAGGGTTAGGGTTAGGGTTAGGGTTAGGGTTAGGGTTAGGGTTAGGGTTAGGGTTAGGGTTAGGGTTAGGGTTAGGGTTAGGGTTAGGGTTAGGGTTAGGGTTAGGGTTAGGGTTAGGGTTAGGGTTAGGGTTAGGGTTAGGGTTAGGGTTAGGGTTAGGGTTAGGGTTAGGGTTAGGGTTAGGGTTAGGGTTAGGGTTAGGGTTAGGGTTAGGGTTAGGGTTAGGGTTAGGGTTAGGGTTAGGGTTAGGGTTAGGGTTAGGGTTAGGGTTAGGGTTAGGGTTAGGGTTAGGGTTAGGGTTAGGGTTAGGGTTAGGGTTAGGGTTAGGGTTAGGGTTAGGGTTAGGGTTAGGGTTAGGGTTAGGGTTAGGGTTAGGGTTAGGGTTAGGGTTAGGGTTAGGGTTAGGGTTAGGGTTAGGGTTAGGGTTAGGGTTAGGGTTAGGGTTAGGGTTAGGGTTAGGGTTAGGGTTAGGGTTAGGGTTAGGGTTAGGGTTAGGGTTAGGGTTAGGGTTAGGGTTAGGGTTAGGGTTAGGGTTAGGGTTAGGGTTAGGGTTAGGGTTAGGGTTAGGGTTAGGGTTAGGGTTAGGGTTAGGGTTAGGGTTAGGGTTAGGGTTAGGGTTAGGGTTAGGGTTAGGGTTAGGGTTAGGGTTAGGGTTAGGGTTAGGGTTAGGGTTAGGGTTAGGGTTAGGGTTAGGGTTAGGGTTAGGGTTAGGGTTAGGGTTAGGGTTAGGGTTAGGGTTAGGGTTAGGGTTAGGGTTAGGGTTAGGGTTAGGGTTAGGGTTAGGGTTAGGGTTAGGGTTAGGGTTAGGGTTAGGGTTAGGGTTAGGGTTAGGGTTAGGGTTAGGGTTAGGGTTAGGGTTAGGGTTAGGGTTAGGGTTAGGGTTAGGGTTAGGGTTAGGGTTAGGGTTAGGGTTAGGGTTAGGGTTAGGGTTAGGGTTAGGGTTAGGGTTAGGGTTAGGGTTAGGGTTAGGGTTAGGGTTAGGGTTAGGGTTAGGGTTAGGGTTAGGGTTAGGGTTAGGGTTAGGGTTAGGGTTAGGGTTAGGGTTAGGGTTAGGGTTAGGGTTAGGGTTAGGGTTAGGGTTAGGGTTAGGGTTAGGGTTAGGGTTAGGGTTAGGGTTAGGGTTAGGGTTAGGGTTAGGGTTAGGGTTAGGGTTAGGGTTAGGGTTAGGGTTAGGGTTAGGGTTAGGGTTAGGGTTAGGGTTAGGGTTAGGGTTAGGGTTAGGGTTAGGGTTAGGGTTAGGGTTAGGGTTAGGGTTAGGGTTAGGGTTAGGGTTAGGGTTAGGGTTAGGGTTAGGGTTAGGGTTAGGGTTAGGGTTAGGGTTAGGGTTAGGGTTAGGGTTAGGGTTAGGGTTAGGGTTAGGGTTAGGGTTAGGGTTAGGGTTAGGGTTAGGGTTAGGGTTAGGGTTAGGGTTAGGGTTAGGGTTAGGGTTAGGGTTAGGGTTAGGGTTAGGGTTAGGGTTAGGGTTAGGGTTAGGGTTAGGGTTAGGGTTAGGGTTAGGGTTAGGGTTAGGGTTAGGGTTAGGGTTAGGGTTAGGGTTAGGGTTAGGGTTAGGGTTAGGGTTAGGGTTAGGGTTAGGGTTAGGGTTAGGGTTAGGGTTAGGGTTAGGGTTAGGGTTAGGGTTAGGGTTAGGGTTAGGGTTAGGGTTAGGGTTAGGGTTAGGGTTAGGGTTAGGGTTAGGGTTAGGGTTAGGGTTAGGGTTAGGGTT